>NC_136958.1:10620744-10760744 GCF_032717465.1 Coenobita brevimanus
GGATTCAGAAGTGGAAGGTCATGTGTTTCAAACTTTGTTGAGCTTTTACTCAAGAGCGATTGATGTGGTACAGGAGAGAGATGGTTGGGTGGATTGTGTGTACTTAGACTTAGAGAAGGCCTTTGACAAGGTAAATTCTATAAGAGACTAATGTGGAAACCAGAATATATAGGAGGACTAAAGGGGAAACTTCTGGAATGGATGAGGAGACTTTTTGAGAGACAGACAAATGAGGACAGTAATAAAGGAAAAGATGTCTGGATGGAGGGAAGTAACAAGTGGAGTCCCTCAAGGCTCAGTGTTGGCGCCAGTAATGTCTCCTGATTTACGTGTAAATGATATGGTAGATGGAGTGAAATAAGATAAGTAGTCTGTTTGTCGATGATGTAAAGATCTTGAGGAAGATAGAGGTTGAGGAGGATCAGCATACTTTGCAGGAGGATTTGGATAGGATACACAATTGGAGCCGGATCGTGGGAAATGAAATTTAATGTAAAGAAATGTAAAATATTGGAAATGGGTAAAAGTACCAGGAGACCATCACTGAATTATTTTTTGGGTAATGAATTAATCACAAAAAGGGGAGAGAAGAGAAAGATTTAGGAGTAAGTTATCCAAGATAGTTTGTCACCAGAAAAGCACATTAACAAGATAGTTGGAGAGACTTATAAGCTCTTGACTAACATAAGAGTAGCATTTCATTATATGGATGAGGAAATGATGGAAAAAAATTGATAGGTGGCCATGATCCCACTTCAGGTTAGAATATGCAGCGTGAGGCAGGTGCCCACACAAAAAGAAAGATATAAACAAGATTGAGAGAATACAAAGAATAAAGCAACCATGATGCAATCCTCAGTTTGACAGACCTGTCATACAGAGAGAGGCTGGAAAAACTGGATTTGCCTCCTCTGCTAGAGGAAAGGAGAAAGAGGGGAGACATGATTAAGTGTGTTCAGGACCATGGTGGGAGTAGATAAAATTGACAAAGAAGATCTGCTTGTATGGGGGATAAGAGAGCAACATGAGGACATGGAATGAAATTGAAAAAGTTTGCTTGTTGAAGGATATCAAGAAATATAGCTTTCCTTACAGAAGTATAGACTTATGGAATAGCCTGGACAAAGAGATCAGTCTAGTCTAAAAACATTAAACGAGTTTAAAGTTAAATTCGACTTTATTGAGAAACAGCGACGGAAACCCACGAGCATAGTACACTCCGTGTATATCACAATTAGGTATATTCTTAAATATTTGGAAACGTACTTAGACAAAGAGGTGGTGCATGAGAAAAACATCCATGTGTGTAAAGGTAGACTTGATAAATGTGGATATGGAGACAGGACAACACGAAACATTGCTCAATTCCCATAATGCTACAAATAGGTAAATACAAATAGGTAAATACAAGGCACCGAGGAGACCAGACGCTCGCCGCCATCGCTCCATAAACGGCCAACTTGGCCAGTGGCATTACCTAAATTAGTATTTTTATATGAGTCAAGCTCTGTACCAGGTTAGACTAAATGGTGTTCTAATTAAAAAAAAAAAAAAAAAAAAAAAGTTTTAAAGCAAGACTTGTTCAAACAGAAAAGAAACCAAATTAGAGTAAGAATGCGCACAATCAGCTGATCGTTTGTTTTGTCTACAACTGCTCCAGGGAATGTAAGTACCATATGTGCTTTTAGTACTGCAACATGACTACATACTTTAGTAAAGCAAATTTGGAAAAGAAAAGGGATAAAGGTAGAAAGCAGGACGATGATTTCTACCAAGAACTGGTTGAAATAGAGATTCACAATAAACTGGTTGAACAAGTACACAGGCTGGAGTCGGCTTTTCAAAATGAGATTGATGAAATTAAGAAACAGATGCACTTGCAAAAGGAAGAAATAGAAAAATTAGGAAAGGAAGTCATCAAGAAAGACATAACCATAGGTGAGCTGACAGTAGAACTGGGTTCACTTAAGAGAAAAATTAGTGAAATGGCAAGTACAGTAGTCAACCACGAGAGTATTATGGAAGAGTTCAAAAATGATATAGAGACAGTTAGGCAACAAGCAGTCTGATAGACCAGAGCAGTGATATTGAGGAGAAGATAACACAGGTGAATGAAGCTGTGCAGAGCTACAAAAATGATGTGGAAACCACTTATGCTGAAATGGTGAAAGTAAAGAAAAACTTAGAAACAAGGGTGGAAGAAAAAAGCATTAAAAAGGAAGTGAAAAGAATAATCCCAAACAATCCTAAGTTAGTCAGAGATTCAGTAGATATTAACAAATCTATAGTAATCACTGGTATAGAAGAGGAAGAAGTAAAAAACAAGATCTCAAGAGACAAAAAGGAGATGGCAAATGTAATGAGCAAATTGAAAGAAGTATCAGAGGAAATCTGTAGTAAAGACATAGAGGAACACAAAAGGTTAGGGAAATATGAGAGAAGCAAGTCAAGACCCTTAAAGGTAACCTACCAGAGTGTTAACACCGTGGAGGAGATACTAAGAAATGCAAAGAATCTTATGGAAAAAGAGGAGTTCAAAAATGTATGGATAAAAAGATACCTAACACAAGAGGAACTGGAATTACTGAAAGAGAAGAGGAAGGAAGCAAAAACGATATATGAGGGAAGATCAGAGGAGGAGAAGAATACATTTTTTTTTTACAAAGTAATAGGATTGCAGGTACGAAAGTGGTACATAAACAGGAGGGAATAAAAAGGAGGAATATAGTAGAACTGTAGAACCAAGTCATGACAAGTATATAAACAAGATGATTAAGTTGATGTACTCAAATGTGGATGGAATGGTATCTGAATTATTAGAGATGAATGATTATGTCAAAGAAAATGACCCACATATAATATGGCTAACTGAAACAAAATTAACACCAAGGCTATCAAATGACATCCTAAACTTAGAGGAATATAATATATGGAGAAGAGATAGGAACTTAAAAAAAGGAGGAGGTATTATAATATTAACTAAGAAAAATCTAAAAGTCAAAGAAATAGAACTAGATATACCCTCACAAGTAGAACTGATTTGCAGTAGAGATCAATACAACTGAAGGGAAAGTAATTGTAGCCAATTTGTACATGCCACCCAAGTCAAACACGTGGGAAAGAGACGAGTATGAGGACCTGGCAGAGAATACAATTCAGAGTTTAAGATCATTACTACATAAAATGGAAGAGAAATGGGAAAGAATTGTACTAACTGGAGATTTTAATACAAATATAAATTGGAATACTCTAGATATAATAAGCCAAGAAAGCTGTCGGGACCAAAAGCTCCTGGATCTTATGCAAGAGTTTTTCCTAACGCAATGTGTAAGGGAAAGCACCAGAAAAAGAAGACTCGATGTACCCTCAATGCTAGATCTCATATTTACTAGGCAAGAAAACGATATTGACAATTTAATATACCACCCTCCATTCGGCAAAAGCGACCATGCAGTACTAAATTGCAACTTCAGGATAGCATATGACATAGTTAACAGCAATGAAAGTTACAAAAAGAGCCTAAACTATAAAAAGGAAAAACTATCATGACCTAAAGAAGTACTTCTTAGAAATTGATTGGGGAAAGCAGCTTAGAGGACAAGATTTAAATGCTATATATACTGTATAAAATTCTGTGAACTTTATGAAATAGGAGTCCAGAAGTACATCCCAAAGCACAAAGAAGCAGAAAAGAAAATAAAGAAATGGTCAATACAGAATGTAAAAAATCAAAAGAAAAAAGAGATTTGTTGTGGAATAGATACAGAAGACACAATAGTGAAAGGGCATATAATAATTACAAACAGGCAAGAAATGATTATACAAGAATAAGGGGGGAAGCCCAAAAACAGTTTGAGGAGGATTTCATGAATTAAAGTAGTGATCAACCGAAGCTATTTTACAGCTACATCAGAAGCAAAACTAAAGTAAAAGATAAAATACAATCCATTACGGACGAGGGAATCACCTGTACACAATAGAAGGATATTTGTGAAGCACTAAATAAGAAATTCCAATCAGTTTTTACGGAGGAAACAAATTTTGAGAGGGATTATGTGGAACATGCATGCCCTCACACTACCAGATATACAAACATCAGAAAAAAGTAATACATGAGGAGCTAAGTAAATTAGACAAAGGAAAAGCAAATGGTCCTGATGAATTTTCATGTTGGGTACTACTTGAATGTGCAAAGGAGTTAAGTAAACCGTTATTTTTAATTTTCAAGAAATCCTTGAGTCAAGGTAAACTACCTGATATTTGGAAGAAAGCAAACATTGTTCCCTTATTCAAGAAAGGGAATAGACAAAATCCACTCAACTACCGAACAGTATCACTAACCAGTGTTTTAACCCTTTAACCGCGGGCTTGATTTGGTTTTTCTTGCGGTACCTGCGGGCCAATTCGTGCTCCGACAGACTCTCTAAAAATATTTGCCAAAAATCAGTTTTTAGTCCTAGAATATTAAAATCACATATGCTTATGGCACATACCTTCAGCTTTCTCCTGGGGTGTTTGTTGAGCCTTCGTCGAGTACCGTAGGACTTGTGGAGACCTCTGAAGTTGGGTAACGAAGTCTCCACTTTACACTTCCCGACAACCCGTAATAAGATTACCACAGTCTGATATTATCACTAGAAACACTATTCTATGATTCTCAAATAGTTTGGAATCCATATTCCAAAAAAAAAAACGCTGTGAAAGCAATGAAAATTACGAAGGCGTATGACCTTCCCACTTGCGCTAGTTCACCGCTGGTGTCGTCATTTATTATCCATAAAAACACTCACATTTTATATTTCTATTACTATATAACACTTATATATATCTACAGTCTTTATCCATAAGTTTCCTTCAGTAATAGTAGTTTATTGTCACTAGGCATTCAATTTCTTTCAATAAAATACATAGCATTCACTTTCTCATCCTGTATACTAGCATTGAGAGAGAATGTCACTTTCACCTTCACTCTCATAACTCATAGTATTCATACATGCTAGAGTGAAACTTTCATTACTCCTAGTATATATTCTCATATTCATATAATACCACTCATTTACATTTCTATTTATGTTCTCTATTTTATTTACATTTCTATTTTATTTACACTGTGTTATGCACTGTCACTTGAAGTAACTTATAAAACTATTTTCCACTGTTCACTTATATTTACATTCATTGCTTTACTTGCTGTTTACACATTATTTACAATTCCACTTGCACTGTTTTACTCAACAGAAAAATCGTAATCACTCTCTTTCAATTGTCAGCCCTTTACCTCTTTCCACACGAGGTTTAGTTGGGGGTAAAGGTCACAGGGCCCTTTGCATGGGGCTAAAAAGTGGCTGAAGTTAGCATGAGCAAACAGACGTACCTTCACCTTGGAAGATGACAGTGAACTGATAGGGGTGGGCCTGGGTGGCCTACCTAGGGAAATGCATTACTGCCAACGTCAGCCTCTTGACAGCTGCTAATATATAGCAGTAAAATGATTGGCAGGAAATCTAGACAATACATTATAAATTAGGTAGTTCCAGGTGAATGTAAATATCACTTAGGCTTCTCCCTTCCCTCCTTATATATATTTTTAGTACGAGAATAGATTATACAGCATATTTCAAGGGGAAATATACAGCGAAAATTAGCGAACGAGTGCACGTGAGGTGTTGTCAGGTGATAATTAGCCATTTCCAGGTGTATGGCACTCTCACTTACCTTATTTCTTTTTGGTATATATTATTTGGTATAAGAATAGGGCATAGAGCTTACTTCATTGGATGAAGTCAGTGGAAAATTCCAGGGAAGATTTACTTAGCGTAGCACGGCCTTGCAGGCGAGAGGAGAGGGTAATGGAGGGAAGGTAGGGAGGGGAGTCAAGAACGGGGAGAAATGGCTAAATTGTCAACAATGGATGGGAGTACAGATGAGATTAGGAGTGCTGACTAGTGTTAGACATCGGCAGTACTGATAGATGATACAAGCTACCACTTGAAAGCCCGGGGGAATTCAAAATAACACAGAATTGCAAAAGTGACGCCCGGCGATTAAGGGGTTAAACAAGGTATTAGAAAAGCTTGAAAGAAAAGCTTGGGTAAATCATCGAGAAGAACACAATATGATAACGGAAAGACAGTTTGGGTTCAGAAAAGGAAAATCATGTGTTACTAATCTGTTGAGCTACTATGACAGAGTAACCGACATGTTACAGGAAAGAGAAGGATGGGTGGACAGTATCTATTTAGATTTCAAGAAAGCATTTGACACAGTACCACACCAAAGACTTTTATGGAAACTGTACCATCAAGGAGGAATTCGAGGCAAACTGTATTGTTGGATGCAAGATTTTCTCATAAGAAGAGAAATGAGAACAGTACTAAGGGGAAATTACTCATCATGGAAAGAAGTGACTAGTGGAGTACCACAGGGCTCAGTGCTGACACCAATCATGTTTTTAGTGTATATAAATGATATAAACAATAACACTGGAAATGAAAGCTATTTAAATATGTTTGCAGCTGATGCAAAAATACAAAGGAGAATTACGAACATAGACTCTTGTAAAGGGCTACAAGAAGAATTAAATAAACTTCAAGAATGGAGTAATACATGGCAAATGGAATTCAATGTGAACAAGTGTCATGTAATCAAGTTTGGTAAAAGTGGAAAAAGACCTGATTGGGATTATACGTTAGGAAATACAACCCTACACACATCAGAAAGAGAGAAGGACCTAGTTGTGTTTATCAGTATACAACAACGTTGGGTCTGGTTAGTACTTGGATGGGTGACCGCCTGGGAACACCAGATGCTGTTGGCTCGTTCTCCCTACGTGTCAAGTGGGGTTGGTGGAGGATTAGTGCCCCTCCCTGTAAAACAATTAACTCTAAGCCCTTGGCCACCCCGTTTGGGATACATGGCTTCTGGCAATGAATGAATGAATGAATGACTATCTCTGGCAGACCACATCAGTGAGAAGGTACGGAACATGTATACACTGCTTGCAAATATGAGAATAGCATTCACATACATAAATGAAGACATGTTAAGAAAGATAATAACATAATTCATCAGATCAACCCTGGAGTATGCATCAGTAGTCTGGAGTCCTCATCTCAAAAAACACATAGACAAGATTGAAAAAGTTCAAAGGGCCACTACAAGATGGGTACCAAGCTTAAGGGATCTAAGCTACGAAGAAAGACTAAATAAACTGAATCTACCAACACTACAGGAGAGAAGGAAAAGAGGTGACATGATTATGCTATATAAATGCATATCAGGGAAGGAGAAAATAAACATAAATGATTACTTAACCTATGGGGAAGCATCAGCAAGAGGACACTGCAAAAAACTGCGTAAGAAGAGAGGTGATAAAGATGTAAGGAAATTTAGCTTCCCAAATAGAGCAATTGATCAGCGGAATGCACTACCGTATGAAATAGTGTGTGCCAAAACAATTCACAATTTTATGGATATGAACGATAAATATGGTTTAAGACGCAGGACAGTACGAGCTTGACTCATTCCTGTAAAGATACAATTAGGTAATAATTATGTAAGAACACACACACACATACACACACACACTTGGGAGACAAGCGAGAATGAGGGAGGGTAGGGGGACGGAGAGGGAGACAACCAGGGGTGGGGAAAGGCAGGGGGATGGAGGGAGACATGCCTGGCAGCACTGAGTGTGGTGGGGGATGGAGGAGGGATGGGGGGGGGGAGAAGAGAGGGGATGGATGGAGAGTGTGAGGACCGGGTTCATTTGAAACTCAGGGAGAAGGTGAGGTGTCAGACTGGAGAGGTGGGGTGTTGGATTAGCGAGGCAACGAACATTCAAGTTGTTCGGATTGTGGGAATGTTCCTGTATTTCTTGTGTTTGGTTTAGCAGAGTGCCGGTTGTTGATGCGCTGGATATCGGGGTATGGGTGTAAATAAATCTTGAGCATTTATTCGTGAACTGATGATTATGAAAGTAGTGTTGTACTGTAAAATTATCAAGACTCCCATGCTCATGGTTGTGTATACGGCCGTGGCCAAACGTTTATTCCTTACCTGACTCCCATTCCTCCACCTCTCACTTGCTGTTCAGCTGTTTTGCATATAATACAGTAAATAGGTACAAATTGCAAGCCAAGCAGTTTTATCCAACAAAGCAAACCTTCATTTCTGTCAGCTATATTTTATCTTTCTGCCAATGCAAATGTGTTCTAAGATGAATTTATACATAATAGAATGCATTTGCACTAGTAGAGAAGTTAAAATCTAGCTGATTGAAAAGAAGGTTTGCTTTGTTGCATAAAATCACTGTGCTCACAGTTCATACCTATTTTCTGTATTATCTGCAAACCAACTGAGTGGCAAGTGAGGGGTGGAGTGGCGACAGTCAGGTGAAGAATAAATTGGTAGGCCACAGCCTTGCACAGTACATAACTGTGAGCAAGGGAGTCATGATAATTCTTCTGTACAACATTACTGTACTTTCCAAATCATAAATTTGCCAATAAATTGTTCAAGATTTATTTCTTTAGTTTATTTTTCCATGTTTTTATCTTTAACGTGGAACAGAATGGACTTGTCAAGATACTGGAAGATGTTGCAAGCTCGTTGGTAGTTAGAGTCAGTTTGTTAGGCAGAAAACCATATGGGTACCACTCATTTTCTGCCAATGAAGAGGATGCCATTTGTTCAGTGAACTTATTTATTTTGCTTTTCTCAGCCCTCTATCTTAATAACTTTCCCATGGGTACAAGATGAAAATTAAACATAAAAGACAATACAGTGCTGTATTGATACAGTACATAGTATACTGTGTACCCCCCTAGTGTTGGCATCAATGGAGGGTAGAGTTGTATACCATGTAGTAAAGTACAGTGCACTTAATTCTGTGTGGTCCAGTGGCAGTTATTACATGTACAATGATGTATATCAGTTTCAGAATCACAATAAAGCAAAGGACACGAAGCACTGAGAGGCCACAAGCTTTGCAACAACAACAAGCGAGGCATGAGAGGCCACAAGTAAGTCTTAGCACTAGGGTTTTGCCACCACATGGTCACAAGAGCAGCGAAGACTGATGCAGTAATCCCTTGCTTATCTGATGTAATAGAGCCATAGTACATCCGGATGCAGAGCAGTATCCTACCTACCAGTACACTACCCATACTCTACCTATATGTACAGAACCCCTTGTAATTGTGGCAGTGTTCTCCGGTCTTTCAGCTACTGTATTTAGACACCAAAACACACTTGGGAAAATGCAGTATAATGCTAGAAACTAAGAAGACAATGCATAAACAATATAAATCCAAAAAATTCAACAGTTCTTACCATCCGGTGAATGGCGGACAGGTGTTGTAACCTGCAAGCCTCAAGCTGGTGTTTAACAGATGCCAAACACCTCCTCCTCCTCCTCCTCCATCTGCAGGAGCTGGGCAATGAGTGGGAATGTGCAGCGAGGTGATGGAAGCCTACCCATCTCAGGAGAGTCTGAAGACAGCCGCAAGCTCACATCAACGGCAACTCAGCGACTTTCAGTGTGCTCGGTTGTGGATCCGACAGCGAAGACTGGGGATGAGGTGCTGGTGGTGGGGAGAATGGGCTCACACATGTGGGGGTGACAGGCTTGGAAAGAGGAGTCAGCCTTGATCTGACGATAAGTGCAACGATTCTGATGGAAGATGACAGTGTCCCTGACTGCCTGCAGATCTTTCGTCAACTTCAGTGGCACCAACTCCTTGTCACAGTGAGGATGCTCAACACATTCGAGCACCTGCTCAGTGCCAGCGCATAGCACACCAAGATGAGGGAGTGATGGAATGGCGGGGTGCCCAGAGGCAGGGTCCTCATCCTTGTCACTGTCCTCTGTCAGCCCTGCAGAGATTGCAGCAGCAATCTCCTCATCAGACAACATCTGATGACCAAGATTGCTGCCGTCATTGTCGAACCACTCCTGCACATCGTTGACATCCATATTCTTGCTTGCCAGATGTAGACGTAGGTGGAAATCATCCATGTCAAATCCCTCAAAGTCATGCACGGCCTCATATCCCTGAAGGAGACAAAACTAACCACTTTCAAGAGTTATGACGCAGACTTCCTTCCAAGCATTCGCCCAGTTGCACACTGCAGACTTGATGTTGTAATGGCGAAGGTTTTCCAAGGTCTGCTCCCCACATGTGTCAGCCCCAAGCTCATCCTCAAGCACCACCATCATCTCGTCGAGGAACGTCTGACAGTACAGTCTCTTCATTGCCACTATCACACCTTGGTCCATTGGTGAAATGAGAGCAGTTGTATTAGATGGCAGAAACTTGTACCTGATACGACTGTTATGAGCAATCAATTCCCTCTCGGATGGATGTGCAGGGACATTGTTGAGGATCAGGAGTGCCTTCACCTGGTCATGAGGGATACTCCGTTTGATAATGGATAACCTCTTTGATAAGGTGTCAGTGGAACCAGTATCTGAAGATCTTACAGGTAAACTAGACCTCCACAAAATGGTACCACACAACAATCAGGCTCTCCATCGACCCATGGAGACAACATGGCTGTTTTGCATGTCAGACAATAACGGGCATGAGGTGGTGCATCTCATTAGCAGTTGCGCAGCGCAAAACCGAAACACGCTGTTTGCACATCTTTCCACCAGGCATAGTCTTCTCCCTTTCATCTTCCAGGGTATTGTTGGGCAAGGAGTGGTAGAAGTGGCCAGCTTTGTTATCACTGTACACTTAACTGAGTCAAGGCCCTCGTCCTTGATCAGGCACTACACCTTCTGGCAAAACGGCTCAACATCCTCCGTTGTTGCATCCAAAGCCTCGCCTTGTGTCTTGTGGCCAGTAAGTCATGTTGAAGTTTGAACCAGAGGAGCCAACCTTCAGATGCCTTGAAGTTGTGCACATTGTGTAAGCGTGCAGAATTCTCAGCTGCCGCCATCATCTTGGTCCCATGTATAAGCACACCGGCACCCTCTTGTTGGCGGAACAAAACCAGAGTCAACTGGTCAGTGGCGGGGCTGAGACATCGCCTTCCTATCACCCTTCCAAGTGGCATCACCATAGGCATGTCTGTACTGAGTCAGCTTGGCTCGTGATTTCATGATGTAAAACAAGGTTGAATGGGCCAGATCATAGCCCTGCAGAATGCTTGAAGTGGTCCAGCCTGTGTCAACCTTGCTCAATATCTCACGCTTCGTTTTCGTTTCCAGAGTCAAAATCTACCTCTTTCACTTTTGCAGGTTGTGATGGGGCCATCATCACACACAAGAATGCCACAGAGGAAAATCAAGGCCTGAAGAAGGTAGGGAACCACCAGTGGAAGCAGCCATGGTTACAACTCGGCCAAGCACATCCACACTTGCGAGAGAAAGGCAAGAACAGAGTTGTGGTACCACCATGTGAATGGAGTGCTGCCATGTCTCTACCCACGCTTGGCTATGAGTGTGCAAGTTAAAAGCACTAAACTGACCTATGAGCGCAATGCTTCATTTGGCTCTGCCAGGCAGATGTTGCCACGTGACAGCAACACTGGATTTCCATACATCATGGTTTCAGGGAGTGTCCAAGTAATCCGGCTGGCCAGGCAACTTTGGCCATTCGGGAGGGAGGCGGGCACCCACACGTGCCCGGGAGCTTTAGAGGACTTTGACCGTTGTGAGAGGAGGCGGACGGCCGTATTTGCTCAGTTTGTGGGGTAGGGTCTGTATCACTCATCCGCGGTTGGTAGCATCCAAGTTATCCTGGCAGCTGGGTTACTTTGACCATTTGGTGAGGAGCTGGATGACCATTTCTAATCAGCTGGTGGGTTAGGGTCTATTACCCACGCTTGACCAGGGAGGCTGGCCAGCCACCAAACTGGTTTTTTGAATTTGTAGGCTGCCCAGCCAGCCATGTCAGAAATTTTATGTTCGGATATGGACAGATAAATCTGGATACGGAAATAATGGAACCAAGGCCTAACATTCAGATACAGAACGTCCAGATAATCGAGTGATTATTGTACGTCTTCACTGAACGAGATCCACGAGAGAATGAGAGAGTGAAAGTAGGCTCGGCGCGCTGGGTGGGTCACTCCCACAACAAACTCTGATTGGCTGGAGCATTGTGGGGTTTTCCCGCATGCTGGTTGGCAGCCACATATGCATATTGCATTGTTTTGCCAGATGTTGCATAATTCACCGGAATTGCTAAGAGCTGAGCCAACAGCACTAGATATTGCGTTGGCAGATAATTGAGAGTTTACTGTATATATGCCCTTTTCTGGCAACTTTCTTAACATTTAATAATATCATACATTGGCTGCATCCCTTAATCTGCACATTCTTTCAGTATCCATGTAGCAAAGCCATCTGGCTCCTTGGTCTTTTATCACATCCAGTTCCCTCATTAAGTGCAGCATATCATTTCTGTCAACTGCTGTCACAGCTAACTGCTAAGTCATTCCGTCCTAACCTTATTTTATAAATTTGCCTTGATTTGCAAGTGCTAAATGTAGCCTATTATTCGTTAACTCCCTCATATCCTCATCCTTATTATGTATCAGTTCCCCGTCTCTGTCTCCTCATGGTATCCCATACTTTCATTTTCTATCAGTCTCTTTATTGCCAGACACCTCAATCCCGTAAGGGGTGACCACAAACAAATCTCCTCCATGTTGCCTTGTCCAGTGCTATTTCACTGCCTTGCTCCTAGCGCACTTTCCCCTCTTTCATATACCTCTCCACTCCATCCCTCCATCTCATCCTTGGCCTCCTCCTCTGTCATCCCCCCTCCACCTCACTCATGTACACTCTCCTAATTAGTCTCTCACTCTCATCCTCACGGCATGGCCAAACCACCTCAGTGTATTTCTCTTAACACTTTCCATCACAGCCACATCCAAACCATATTGCTCCTTCACTTCCTGATTTGTCAGTCTGTCTCTCCAGGTAACTCCACATGCTCCTCTCAAATAACTCATTTCCACTGCTCCCACTCTTGACTTGTATCCTTCCAGCAAGGTCCAAGCTTCACTTCCATACTTCAGGGTTGGTATCGCAATACTGTCGTGCAATGGCTTTTTTACTTCTATGCTCACTTCCATGTTCCTTATCACTGCTTTCAAATAACCAGCAACCTTTCTTCCCTGTTGTACCCTTTCAAGCACTTCACCCCCTAACCTTCCATCCATACTCATCACACTACCAGAGTACATAAATGCACTCACATTTTCCATTTCCTCCTTATCCAGCAACACTACATTCAGTGGTTTCATTTCTCTAGAAGACCATAACTTTACTCTTCCCTACATTCATCTTTAGATTCCATTTCTGACACACTTTCCCAAACTCATTCACCAAGCCTTGCAGTTTCCCTTCATCTCTGCCTAAGAATACAGTATCATCTGCAAACAACAGTACAGAGAGTTTCCAAACACTGCCCTCTTTCATTATGGTCGCTTCGCATTGACTATCCTACCTTGTACCTCTTTTATAACCCCATCCATATACAGATTGAACAACCATGGGGACATGACACATTCTTGTCTCAATCCAACATTAAAATAGAAAAATTCACTCACTTCCCTATCCAAACTCACTGCAGCCATAGAACCCTCATACATACTCTTCATGGCATTAAACAGCTTCCCATTTGCTCCATATATTATTAATACTTTCCACATTCCTTGTCTATTCACCCTGTCCTATGCTTTCTCCAGGTCCTTGACGGATGCATACAGCTTCCTTCCCTTCTCTAGAAAGTTTTCCACGAAAGATCTAAGAATGAATAACCGATTTACACAACCTCTTCCTTTCCTAAAACCTCCCTGTTCTTCTCCAGCTAATTCCTCTGTTATTTCTTTTACTCTGTCAGTAAGTATCCTACCATATATATCTGTCTATCTATCTGTCTATAGCCCGACGCCCTAATCCCGCAAAGGGTGGCCGCTGACAAAACGCCTCCAAGTCGCTCTGTCACCCATCATTTGATTACCCTCCCACCAATGTACTCCCCCCTCCCACATATACCTCTCAACTCCATGCCTACGCCTCATCTTCGGTCTACCCCTTCCTCTCCCCCCCTCCACCTCACTTACATACACCCTCTTAGTCAGTCTTTCATTCTCCATTCTCTCCACATGTCCAAACCACCTCAGTGTATTTTTCCTAATCTTCTCAACCACATCCACATCCACCCCACAACATTCCTTCACTTCTTCATTCGTCAACTTGTCCCTCCATGTCACTCCACATGCTCCTCTCAAGTAACTCATTTCCACTGCTCTCACTCTTGACTTGTTCCCCTCTTGCAAGGTCCACGCCTTGCTTCCATATGTCAGGGTAGGGATCACAATACTGTCATGCAGTGACTTCTTAACTTCCATACTCACCTCCCTGTTTCTCATCACTCACCTCCCTGTTTCTCATCACTGCTTTCAGTGAACCAACAACCTTCCTTCCCTGCTGTACCCTTTCACGCACTGCATCCCCCAATGTTCCATCCTTACTCATCACACTACCCAAGTACTTGAATGCACTCACGTTCTCCATATCCTCATCATCCAACCTCACTGTACATTCTGTGACTTCATTCCTCTCAAACACCATAACTTTACTCTTGTTTACATTAACTTTCAGATTCCTCTTCCTACACACTGTCCCAAACTCATTCACCAAACCGTGCAACTCCCATTCATCTTCACTCAACAATACTGTATCATCAGCAAACAGCAACACTGGAATCTTCCAAATATCACCCTCATTCATTAGATCCACCCCCACATCCACTGCCCTACCTTGCACCTCCTTTACAGCCCCATCCATGTTTATATTAAACAGCCATGGAGACATCACACAACCCTGTTTCAGTCCCACATTGAGATCAAAGAACTCACTCAGCTCACCATCCACTCGCACCATAGCCCTAGCTCCTTCATACATACTCTTCACAGCACTCAACAATTTCCCCTCCACTCCATATATTCCTAATACCTTCCACATACCTTCCCTATCTATTCTGTTATAAGCTTTCTCCAAGTCCATGAAGGCAGCATACACTTTCTTTCCCTTCCCTAGATACTTCTCCACTAAACATCTTAGAACAAATATCTGATCTACACACCCTTTTCCCTTCCTAAATCCCCCTTGTTCTTCTCCAACTAGCTCCTCTGTCATATGCCTAACCCTATCAATGAGTATTCTGCCATATATTTTTCCAGTCACACTAAGAAGGCAAATACCCCTGTGGTCACCACATACTTCTCTCTCCCCTTTTCCTTTGTATAAAGGAACAATTATACCTGATTTCCAGTCCTCTGGAACCCTTCTATTACGATCCATGGGGAGTATTTAACTGTATCTACCCTATGAAGACCCATGGAAAGCAATAAGAAAAGAGAAGGATCATGAACACTATGCAACTAGACAAACTACAGGGTAGATTGATAATGATTTGGTTGATTATTCATTTAATTTAACAAACTAAACATACAATAATTACAACCCTAAACCTAACTAAACCTAAGAAAAAAACAATATAAATACCTAAAGCCATTCACCATCAGAAGATTAATGAACTAATGCAAGGAGAAAACTGATACTCATGGTTTACAGCAAAAGAAGGCGTTGAAGATGGGTTCCCTATAACACAGGCTTCCAGGTAAAGGTCAGGAGTGGTTCACTAAGATATTCCCAGGGCAGAGGATGAGTGTGAACTGAACTTGCGCGGGAAACCAGATAATCAGGCAACCTCGCTTCACACAGAAAAAAGGGAGGGAAAGTCAGGTGACATGTTGGGAAACTAGTAGTATCAAATCCAGTCAACAGATGGAGCGCTGGTAGCGTGAGGGTGGACGAGTGCTTGACTTCAGTCAAAAGATGGGAGTTCACGAGGGATGAGGCGGAGGAGTAATAATTATAGCCGTAACACCTCCCCACAAAGACCTACGCAGTGGAAGCACGAAGGAGGTAGATTACTCTGTAGCCTCGATGGGATGTCTCGACAGGGTATCCGCGAGAATGTTGTCAACACCCCTTATATGCTGAACTTGAAGATTAAATGGCTGAACAAGCAGGGCCCATCGTAGAATCCGTTGATTGGAATTCTTCATAGTCTGGAGAAATACAAGAGGATTGTGGTCCGTAAAGACAGTAGTAGGATGAGGATGGTGGCGAAGATAGCACTCGAACTTCTTGATTGCTAGCACGAGAGCTAGAGCCTCTTTCTCAATTGTGGAGTAGCCCCGTTGATGTCCTTTCAGCTTCGACGAATAGTAGGCAATAGGATGGAGAACACCACTCACTGGGTTGGTTTGCAGCAAAACAGCACCAACCCCAACTCCACTAGCATCGATATGAAGATGGAAAGGTTGCGAGTGGTCAGGAGTTCTGAGGACAGGTCTGCTGGCAAGAAAAGTTTTCAGACGTTGAAAGGCAGTCTCGCAGGCAGAGGTCCACTTGAAGGGGGTTCGAAGTGCGGTGAGATCAATCAGTGGAGCTGCAACACTGGAGAAGTTCTTACAAAAACGACGATAGAAACCGGCCATCCCCAAAAACCTCATGACTTCCTTTCTGGTGGTTGGAGTTGGGAACGCTAGAACTGCTTCCACATTGGCCTCCTTCGGTAGGAACTTGCCCCTGTCCCACAACATGTCCAAGATATGTTACTGTAGAGTCTCCAATAGTAGCTGTAGGTAAGTTGCTGGTAAATCCTACTTCTTTTAGATTTGTTGAAGAGGGCATGGAGACGTGTCAGGTGTTCGTCCCACTGGTCAGCCATCACCACAAGGTCATCCAGATAAGCTGAAGTCCCAACCAAATCCTGTGTGATGAAGTTGATGATCCTCTGGAATGTGGCCGGAGCATTAGATAACCCAAATGGCATTACAGTGTACTGATATAACCCAAATGGGGTTATGAAAGCAGATATTAGTTTAGCTCTGTCTGTCATACCTATCTGGTAATAGCCTTTTTGGAGAACTATTGTGCTAATAAATTCGGAGTTTCCTATGCAATCTATTAAGTCCTCTATGAGTGGTAGGGGATAAGAGTCAGAGACAGTGACCTTATTGACTTTACGATAGTCTGTACAGAACCTGTGGCTTCCATCGGGTTTTGGAACTAAAAGGCATGGGGAAGCCCAAGGAGAAAAACTTGGTTCTGCAAGGTGATTAGCAGTTAAGAATTCAACTTCCTTTTTCATTACTTTCATTTTTAAAGGATTAAGACGATATGCTGGCTGTTTAATTGGACTAGTAGCATCGCTAACCAACCGTATGTCATGTTTTAAGAGACCACAAAACCCTGGTAAATCAGCAGTAACTTCAGGATAAGACTTCAATAACAATTCTAGGTCATCCTTTTGTATGTTGGTCAAACTTGATAGGTAATCACATAGAGATTCCATGATCATGCTGTTAGGTAGGTTACCGGACGGTTGGGGTAGGTCCAATTCTGGGTTTGTCAAGTCTGAAGTCTCTGGCTCTGGCTCTGGCTCCGTTCCCACAAACAGTACAGGGTTCATCTCATTTCTCTCTGCATAGTGCTCCTCTGGGCATCTAGTAAAATAAGGTTTCATTAAATTCACATGAACAAGTTGAGAGTCTTTACGTCTATCTGGGGTGTGTACTACATAATTCAACTTTGATAGTTTTTTGGCAACTACATATGGGCCAGTGAATTTACTCCTGAGGGGACTACCTGGAATGGGAAGAAAGAGCAAGACCTTGTCTCCTGGGGAGTAACTGTGTGCAACAGACGATGGATGTTGAAGTCTTTCCATTTTACACTGAGCCTTTAATAAGGTATCTTTAGCAATCGTTCTGACTTCTGATAATCTAGATCTTAAATTATCAATATAGTGAGATACAGATGGACTTTCTTGAGTAGTGCTGTTAAACCACTGATCTTTCAGAAGCTTCAAGGGACCCCTTATTTGTCGTCCATATAATACCTCAAATGGAGAATATCCTAAAGACTCCTGAGGACACTCCCTTATAGCAAAAGAAGAAAGTCTATGCCTTCATCCCATTCCTTGTGGTTTTCCAAGCAATACTTTTTCAACATTGATTTAAAGGTCTGGTGGAACCTTTCTAAACAGCCCTGGGATTGTGGGTGATAAGCCGAGGAAGTGACATGTTTAACCTCTAGTTCCTCCATAACTTTTTTGAAAAGCCTACTGGTAAAATTCGTCCCTTGATCCGATTGGATTTCTTTAGGGATGCCAAATGCAGTGAACAAATGAAGCAGGGATTTCATTATAGTTTTAGAGGTGATATTTCTGAGGGGATAGACTTCAGGGTATCTTGTTGCAGTATCCATGATAGTAAATAAGTACTGGTTACCTTTCTTTGTCCTAGGTAGAGGTCCCACACAATCAATAACTACCTTTTTCAAAAGGTGCTGTCACTACAGGAATTGCATGGAGTGGAGCAGACTTAAGCTGTTCATTAGGTTTACCAGCCACTTGACAAACATGACAAGTTTTTATAAAAGTAGAAACATCCTTTCTAAGACCTGACCAATAGTAATGTTGTAGGATTTTTTTGTAAGTTTTAAGACCCCTAGGTGACCAGCTATCCCGTCATGAGCCAGTTTAAGGATGGATTGTCTGACAGATTTGGGAATCACAACTTGGTGGATTTCTGACCAGGTATCAAGATGTTTTAGTTCTGGTGGTCTATAAGCTCTCATCAAAACGCCATCATGGAAGTAAAAACAAGGCAATGTATTTAGGTCTTTACCTTCGACTGCAGCATGTCTCAGGGTAGCAAGTGATGGATCAGCCTTCTGAGCTTTAATTAGGTTTTCTTTTGAGATAGTCTGATCCAGCAGATATTCCTTGGGAGCAGGTGGTGGTAATGGATTGATTTTGTTCTTTTTAGCCTTCTGTGACCTAGTTACAACACAGGAGGGAAATAAGTGGGGAGCAACAGTATCTAGAATCTCAGTTGGGCTCTCAGTTAAAGGGTTTTCAACCACTGAAACCATAGGCACAATGAGTTCTCCTGCCAAATCATTTCCCAATAGCAGATGAGATCCCTTGACTGGCAAAGGGTCTTCTCTGACAGCTACTTTAACATTTCCAGATAAAAGGTCACACTGGAGATAAACTTCAGCTAAGGGATAGGAGGGATTAGATGAAAGGTCAGACAAAATCACCTTCTCCCCAGTGAAGGCACTAGATACACAAGGAATAGCATTTCTGACCAAAATTGATTGAGATGCTCCAGTATCTCTCAAGATAGTAATGGGATATGACTCATCATCTTTATTCAGTGAGACTGTACCCTGAAACATAAAAGGAAGGAAGGAATTCTGATGAGGCTTATTTGAATCATAAGTCACTACTGGCTTTTTCAATTTCATGAGGAGATTTTTCTTTGGGGTTAAACATGTTTTTTGAAGTTTTACAATTAGGGTGTTTGCAGGACTGGATAGAATGACCTGGCTTTTTGCAATAACTACAGGATATATTGGAGATATTTTTGAGTCCAAGGCATCAAGTGTGAAGAGCTCTGCTTACCACCCACCATACCGGAGCTTACACCAGAGGAGTACTTAACACCTGAGATGGAACCACTCCTGTTATTTAGAGATCCCATCAATAAATCATAGGCGTCAGCCAACTCCGCTGCTTTCATGAGATCCTTCTGTCCTTGCTCCTCCACATGCTTCAGGATGGTGAATGGCAACTTACTCTTCCACTCTTCCAAAACCATGAGATTAACCAGGTCTGAAAATGTTGAGGTGTTAGTTGTTTCAAGCCATTTCTTAAACTGTCTTAATTTATCATTTGCAAACTCCACATAAGTATGAGAAATTGATTTTACATGTTTTCTGAACTTCTGTCGATATCCATCAGGAGAAATTGAATATGCCAGAAGAATACTTGTCTTTAAACCATTATAATCAATTTTATCATCAATACTATTATAAACTCTCTGAGCTTTTCCGATCAGCTTTGGGACCAAGACTGATATCCAGTGTTGTTCCAGGCCACTCATTTTCTTGGCAATGTGCTCAAATGTGTTTAAAAATCCATCCACATCATTCTCATCAAACTGAGGCAATAAAGCAGCTTCCTTGTGTGGTTTAAACGCAGTTAATTTCTCTCTCAATTCAATTTCCTTTTCCCTAAGGTTTGAATTTGCATTTGCTTCAAGCTCTCTTATTTGTAATTCTTTCATTTTTACTCTCTCTTCTTGAGCTAATTGTTCTGTTCTCATTCTCTCTCTTCTTGAGCTAATTGTTCTGTTCTCATTCTTTCTTCTTGAGCTAATTGTTCTGTTCTCATTATCTTTTCTTGAGCTAATTGTTCTATCTTAAGCTGATATTCTAATCTTAATCTTTCCATCTCCACTGGGTCACTGTGTCCTTGTTTAGTATGAGTTGAATAAGGATTATCAACCCTAGTAGGAAAGGAATAACTCATAGGAGTCAAAACATCAATAGCCTCTGTCCCCAGGACTTCCCTTTGAACTAAAGACTCTATAATTGTGTTTTTTAAGACCTCTTTTGTCATACGAGATTCAATTTCTATTTGGAAGTAGGTAGCAATGCTTTTCCACTCATCTTTCTTTAAGTCTTTTAATTGCTCATGGCTAGGATTTTCAACAAATTTTTGAAGGTCAAACATGATTAAAATGTATGAGAAAATTATGGTAAGTTATATTTTAGACACAGATTACAGGAAGAAAACTCTTTGAAGTCCTGGAAACTTCCAGAGCCTTGACCAAAATATTAACTTACGAAAGTCGTTGTCTATGATTAAGAGCAGAGGATGACGGCTTTTAGCATGATCCGGATTACCCCTGATTATAGGATAAGACAAAACAACTTTGATTCTTGAATAATCTGGGACTTGGAAGAGTGAGTGTATCAAACTAGCCACTTGCCCTATCGCAACTAGCAGATGTAGACCTCACTGGAGCGTGGGATACGGCATTATAAACGATCCGGATATATTCCCCACATTTGATAGAACTTATAACGACCCTGTATTTCGTTAAAAATGAAAGATAAGTTCTATGAAGACTCCTGAACCTATAAACCTATGTGCTGACAAGTTCACACAAATACCAAAATGTTTATTGCATCAAGGATTTTTAAATCGAATGGAAACAAGTTTCACACTAATACCAAAATGCTAAATACATCAAGGAAAATTTAAAATCTATGGGAACAAGCAACAGCAACCCCTCAAAACACCATTACTGTAAATGTCTGTCTAGCTGAAATAGGTCCTGTCACGGTCGCCATTTATTACGATCCATGGGGAGTATTTAACTGTATCTACCCTATGAAGACCCATGGAAAGCAATAAGAAAAGAGAAGGATCATGAACACTATGCAACTAGACAAACTACAGGGTAGATTGATAATGATTTGGTTGATTATTCATTTAATTTAACAAACTAAACATACAATAATTACAACCCTAAACCTAACTAAACCTAAGAAAAAAACAATATAAATACCTAAAGCCATTCACCATCAGAAGATTAATGAACTAATGCAAGGAGAAAACTGATACTCATGGTTTACAGCAAAAGAAGGCGTTGAAGATGGGTTCCCTATAACACAGGCTTCCAGGTAAAGGTCAGGAGTGGTTCACTAAGATATTCCCAGGGCAGAGGATGAGTGTGAACTGAACTTGCGCGGGAAACCAGATAATCAGGCAACCTCGCTTCACACAGAAAAAGGGAGGGAAAGTCAGGTGACATGTTGGGAAACTAGTAGTATCAAATCCAGTCAACAGATGGAGCGCTGGTAGCGTGAGGTGGACGAGTGCTTGACTTCAGTCAAAAGATGGGAGTTCACGAGGGATGAGGCGGAGGAGTAATAATTATAGCCGTAACACTTCCCTCTTCCCAAGCCAATTTACACAACTTCCATATCCACTCCACAATAATCTCACCCCCATACCTCAGCATTTCACCACACACTTCTTCAATTCTTGGGGCCTTTCCCATCTTGATCTTCTTCATTGCTTCCACTACTTCAGCCCTACTGACCTCTTCCTCCCTCTCTCATCTCTTCTTCTCCCAGCCTTTCCCCAGCCACTTATACTCGCACTGCTCTCACTCTCTACATTCAACAAATCCTCAAAGTGCTCCTTCCATCTCCTCAATTTCTCTCTCTTCTCCACCAACAATCTATTATTCCTATCTTTCACTCCTTTACTATTTCCCCTTTCACACTGCCTTACTTTCTTTACCTCCTTCCAAAACAATTTCTTACTCTCCCTCTATTTCACACTCAGATTCCTCCCAAACTCTTCAACCACTTTCTTCTTACTCTCCTTCACCAGTCTCTTCACCTCCCTTCTCCTCTCACATATACCTCTCTCTTCTCTCTCATCTTCTCCCCTACCTCTACTCACTAACCATTCACTATATGCCTTCTTCTTTTCCTATTACACTAAGAAGACAAATGCCCTTATGATTACCACACACTTCTTTTTCCCCTTTTCCCTTGTACAGGGGAATAATTATACCTGACTTCCAATCCTCCGGGACTCTGCCTTCCCCCAGAGCAATCTCCACATCTTCCATATCCATTCTACTATTATCACTCCCCCAAGCT
The DNA here is from genome assembly GCF_032717465.1 of Coenobita brevimanus. Classification (NCBI taxonomy): domain Eukaryota; kingdom Metazoa; phylum Arthropoda; class Malacostraca; order Decapoda; family Coenobitidae; genus Coenobita; species Coenobita brevimanus. Next base: position 10,643,315 of record NC_136958.1, read on the forward strand.
TCAGTATTTCATCCCACTTTCCATCAATTCCAGGGTCTTTCCTCATTTTGACTTTCATCAATTCTTTCATTACTTCCATCCTACTGATTTCTTCCTTTCTTTTCACCTCCCTCCTTCCTTCAGCTATTCTCCAGCCACTTATTCTCTCATTACTTTCATCCTCTATGTTCAACAGTTCATTAATGTATTTTGTCCATCGACTCAGTTTTTCTCCCGTCTCCACTAGTAAGCTACCATTTTTATCCTTCACTCCCTGGCTTACTTCTTTATCACCCTTTCTAACTCTCTTTACTTCATTCCAGAACATTTTCTTGCATTCCCTCCACTTTACACTCAAATTCCTTCTGAATTCCTCATCCACTCTTCTAACTCTCCCATACTTATATTTTCACCCCCTCTTCCTCTTTACATATAACTCTCTCTTCTGTCTCTCAGCTTCCTCCTGTTTTTTATCCACTCAGTATATGCATTCTTCTTTTTTGCCACAGCCTGTCTCACCTTGTCATTCCACTATGCTGTTCCTTGCACCCCCTTCGTCTTCTCTTCACCCCACACACCACCTAACATGCAGTACAGATTTCTTCTGTGAATATCTCACACACACCTTCCACGTCCTCCCATCTGCTCCAGATCGTATTTACCCAGTCACTCCTCCACTTCTTTCATATATTCTACCTTTTTTCCATCCTCTTGCAGCCTTTCTACCCTCCTTGTATGGACTACTGTACTTTCTCCTGTCCTTCCCTTCTCCTACTCCTTCATTTCATTTGAACCTTGACTTTCACCACCACCCTGTGGTGGGTGGAGAGCCCACTCCCCCAAGCTCTGTATGCTCTTTCATCCATTACACACCTCATTCTATCATCTACACACACATAATCAGTCATTGCCTTCCATTCATTCAGTTCATTGTTGAGAAGGACTGTTACTATAAGTTGTTTTGGCAGGGGGGTGACAGACGGATGTGGGGGTGTTGGTGTGGTGATTGCGGAGAAATGGGTGAAATATGTTATGAATATTATGAGAGTAAGCGATAGGATATTGGTAGTGAAACTTCTGTTTGGCAGAAAGTTAATTGCAGTTATATTGGCATATGCCCCACAGGTAGGATTAGATAAAGTAGAGAAAGTTAGATTTTGGGGTGATTTAATATGTGTAGCAGATGGTATGCGGGATGATGAGATAGTGGTTTTGAGACGGGACTTAAATGGTCGTGTAGGTGAAGCAGCACAAGGTTATGATGGAGTACATGGGGGATGTGCATATGGTAAAAGGAGTGCGGAAGGGGAAAGGCTACTCGAGTTTGGGGAGGCAACGGACATGATTGTGTGTAACACATATTTTAGGATAAGAGAGAGTAGGTTAATTACGTATGAGGCTGGGGGAAATAGCGGTCAGATAGATTATTTTCTGGTTAGGAGGGCTGATAGGAGGTTAGTGAGGGATGTTAAAGTTATAGGAAGTGAGGAGTGTGTGCAGCTGCACAGACTATTGATTTGTGATATGGTGCTTAAAGAACGAGTGATGAAAAACAGGACTAATGTACCTAGGAGGAAAATATGGAAGTTGGAAAACCAAGAAGTAAGGGATGCCTTCTATAGCGAGGTGAGGAGAGTGGTGGATGAACAAGGAGCCGTAGACAGAGGTGTTAATGAACAGTGCAGAGCCCTCAAGAACAATCTCTTGAGAGTTACTGATGTAATATGTGGTTGGACAAGAGGACCACCAAGACATAAAGCAACCTGGTGGTGGGATGAGGGTGTAGGAGCTGCAGTTAAGGAGAAAAGAAGGCATTTCTGGAAATGGAAGAATGGTGATAGCAAGGAGGAATACTTGGCTACCAAGCATACGGCTAGAAGGGAGGTATACAGGGCGAAGACTGAGTCACAGAAACTTTTACTTGATAACCTAAATCATGGGGAAAGGAAAAATATGATATTTAAGGTGGCAAATCAGATGAAGAGGGATATTCGGGATGTAATAGGTGAGCAGTGTGTGAAGAATGATGAAGGAAGGGTAGTGGTGAACAGTGAGGATATTAAAGATGCATGGAGAGAGGATTATAGCCAGTTGTTGAATGAGGAGTTTGACTGGGACAGGGAAAGTTTGGAGCCAGCATATCCAGTGTTTGGCCCTTGGCCTTTGATTGATGCTGCTACTGTGAGTGAGGCAATAAGCAGGATGAAGGTGGGGAAGGCAGCTGGTGTGTCTGGGTTGACTCTCGAAATGTTGAAAGCCTCAGGAGTAATAGGGGTGAGGTTAGTCACTGACCTGATAAATATGATTATTTATGAGTGTGTTGTCCCAGATGATTGGCTGAAGAGTGTAATTGTAAATGTGTATAAAGGGAAGGGTGATGCCCTGGAAAGAGGAAATAATAGAGGTATAAAGCTTTTAGATCAGATAATGAAGGTAATGGAGAGAGTTTTAGAAGCTGTGATTAAAGAAAGGGTGAATATTGATGAAATGCAGTTTGGGTTTATGCCAGGTAGGGGGACCACTGATGCCATATTCATAGTTCGACAGCTTCAGGAAAAATATATTGGTAAGAAAAGGGATCTGTATTTTGTTTTTGTTGATTTGGAAAAGGCCTTTGACAGAGTCCCTAGAGAGGTGGTGAAGTGGGCAATGAGAAAGCTTGGTTTGGAGGAGTGGCTGGTTAGGGTGTTTATGGCTATGTTTGTGGGTGCTCGCACCCAGGTAAGAGTGAATGGAGATTTGAGTGATGAGTTTTCCATGATTGTTGGTGTGCATCAGGGGTCAGTTTTGAGTTCCATGTCATTTATCATGGTACTTGAAGCTCTCTCACGTGACTTCAGAAACGGACTCTGTTAAGAATTGACTCGAAAACTTTTGAGATACAGGATGTTAAAGCAATTGGATGATGGTTAGAGGGTTGGGAATGGTCACCCTTCTTTGGGATTGGCTGAATGAGAGCAAAGTTCCAGCAAGAAGGAAAGGTACAAGTTAATAGACAAAGGCGAAAGAGTTTGCCTAGGCAGAGTGTAAGCACAGAAGCACAGTTCATGAGGACAACAGAAGGGACTCCATCAGGCCCATGTGCCTTGTTAATATTGAGGCCAGTGATGGCAGAGAATACATCAGCTGAAGAAATTTTAATTTCAGCCATGAGGAAGTCAGAGGGGGGAAGTGATGGAGGAACAGCACCGGTATCTTCCGGTGAAGAGATGTGCTTTATCAGTAGAAGAAATAGCTACAGAGCCATTAGAGTGGAAAAGAGGAGGAAAGGATGATGAGGGAAATTTGTTAGAAAGGATTTTGGCAAGGTGCCAGAAGGAGCGGGAAGAATTCGAGTTGGAGACTTGAGAGCATTTAGTATGGATGAAATTATTTTTAGCAGAGCGAAGAACAGACTTAGCGTGATTCCGGGCAGAAACATAAAAAAGATGTGATTCAGGGGTGGGTTGGCTCTGGTACATTTTATAGGCCCTCTCCTTGTTGCAGACAGCATTAGAACAAGCAAGATTAAACTAAGGCTTTCTTACATTAATCAGAGGATATGAGAAATGTGTGTATGCTTCCATGCCTGAGAGAATAACCTCCATAATGCGCAATGCACACTTAGATGGCTTCCGGCCATGGAAGCAATAATCGTTCCAGGAAAAATCAGAGAAGTACTGCCTGAGGGCCTCCCAATCCACAACTCCAAAGTGCCACAGACAATGTTTCTTTGGAGGGTCCACAGGCCATACCAGAGCAATAGGACAGTTACGGTAGTAAGGTTATGATCGGAGGAGCCCAACGGAGAGTAAAGATTAACAGTGTAAGGAGAATGATTAGTTGTAAGGAAGAGGTCAAGTATGTTGGAGCTCTCCCCAAGGCGGTCAGGGATACGGGTAGGGTGCTGTAATAGTTGCCCCAGGTCACTAAGGACAGAAGATATGTAGGCCTGTTCACCAGGTGGATCAGTGAAAAGAGAGGAGAGCCAAAGGTGGTGGTGAACATTGAAATCTCCTAGAATGGAGATTTCAGAGAAAGGAGAAATGGATAGAATGTGTTCCATTGTAGAAGTAAGATAGTTGAAGAATTTTTAATAGTCAGTAGAATTAGGAGATAAGTAAACAGCACAGATATATTTAGTCAGAGCATGACAGGAGAGCTGAAGCCAGAGAGTAGAGAATTCAGAAGAATCAAGTTCAGGAACACGAGAGCGAGATAGGTTGTTGCATACATATACACAACATTCACCTTAGGTTGTTACATACATATACACAACATTCACCTTTGGCTTTGAAATGAATATAGTGAGAGTAGGAGGATACAGAAAAGGGTTTGTTGTTAGTTGCTTCAGACAGCTGAGTCTCGCTAAGGAAGAGAAGGTGAGGTTTAGAGGAGAGGTGTTGTTTGACAGAAAGTTAGAGGAAAGGCCGCAAACGTTGCAGAAATGAAGAAGTGAGTCAGACAGTGGATCCAGGCAGCTTGATGAGTCATCACCAGGAGAGGGGCAGATGGTAGGGGCATTTATGGTCCCGCCCCTGGGGACTCCGAGGCGTGGTTTGAGTGCGCCATTTTCCTTTTTTCTTTAAATTTTGAAAAGGAAGTGTAGTGTGTACTATGCATGTAGTTTGGTGTTGACAGTTAGAGAAGCTTGTCTTGGAGAGCACGCTGGCCTACTCTCTGTGTTGCTGAAACACTGAAAAAGTTCAGCAAAGGGGGATGGTCAGGACCTAGTCCTGAGGGCTCATGAAACGGGAGCTTCAGTTCTCCCTGTCATCAGCTTTCCATCCACCTTGGGAGTACTAGCCTGTTCGACTGGTGCTACTGTTTGAAAATTATTGCCAGTTAATGGATTTTTGTGATTGTCTAAAATGGCCATTTTTGTGGTACTCATCATATTGAAGTATTTAAAAAGGCTCCAACATGCTTGCATGCATCGGCTTGGTCACCTAATGGTGGCTGTCCATGCTTCCCTGATCCTGGTAGTCTCCCTGTTCAGTTCAGTATCCCTGAAGTCACACTCCATTACCTTGTTCCAGGACTTCTTCGATCTGCCTCTTGTAACCCTACCCTCAGCGTTCACAGTTCTCACCTTTCACACCTAATTGTCATCCTCCATCCTCTCCACATGCTCAAACCATCTCAACTCTGCCCCAGTTGTCACAGCGCCAATACACTCAAGTCCCATCCTAGCTTTCAACTCTTCAGTCGTAAACTTGTACACACAAATGCAGACTCACCTTTCAATCATACCAAAGTAATTGTTTATTTTGATGTGTGGTTTGCACTTGTGATGCAATAGCTGTCTATTTAAAACGGAGTAGCATTGTATGTTTCAGTTTCAGTTTCATTTTTAAAGGCTCCAACATGCTTGCATGCCTCGGCCTTGGTCACCTAATGGCGGCTTTCCACATTGTACGATCCATTGCAGCCTCCCTGTTCAGTCCCTTAACCCTGAGGTCACACTTAATAACTTCGTCCCATGTCTTTCTCGGTCTACCCATCATAACCCCACCCCCAATATTAATACTTCTCACCTTCCTCACCCAGTTATCATCCTCCATCCTCTCCACATGTCCAAACCATCTCAATCTACCTCTCCTCATCACAACACCAATACCTCCAGTCCCATCCTACCTCTCAACTCTTCCATCGTAAACCCAGCTCCCCCGGACCTTGCACGCAGGGACACACTACACATCCACCTAATCATTGTCATTTCTGTATGTCTGAGCTGGCGAATATCCTCCTCCTTTACTGCCCAGGTCTCACTACCATACAGCATTACACTCCTAACACATGCTGCATACAAAGACCCCTTAGCACATAGGGAGAGCCCTCTCAATGTCAGAAGAGGCAAGAGCTCCCTGAACTTCCTCCAACCACTTCTCACCCTAGCCACAGAGCTAACTCCAGCCCCACCTCCAGCACACATGTCTCCCAAATAACAAAACTCTTCCACACACTCAAGAGATTCACCAGCAAGCTCAATCCTTTCATGCCTGACAATCTCCACCTGCTCTCCCCGACACGCCGTACACATAAAATCAGCATTATCTCGCAGTCTACCTCTGATACCACTACATCTCTTGCGCACCCATTTATCACAAACACCGCACAAGATGGAATTACTTCCCACACCGTTGTGGCAAACTGCACACGGCCACTCTCCCTCGTCTTTGACAGTTCCGCCACCAACCATAGATATCATCACTTTTGTTTTATCTGCATTTACCCTAAAGCCCTTGTGCCCCATATCATCTCTCCACTTCCTAAACCTTTCCTCCACCTTCCTTTAGTTCTCTGCAGTCAACACCAAATCATCAGCTTACAACATCTCCCACGGGAGTCTGTTTTTAAAGTCACGTGAGAGGGCTTCAGGTACCATGATAAACAACATGGGACTCAAGACTGACCCCTGATGCACACCAACATTCGCGGAAAACTCATCTCTCAAATCTCCATTCACTCTTACCTGGGTGCTAGCACCCACATACATAACCATAACCACCCTAACCAGCCACTCCTCCAAGCCAAGCTTTCTCATTGCCCACTTCACCACCTCTCTAGGGACTCTGCCAAAGGCCTTTTCCAAATCAACAAAAACAAAATACAGATCCCTTCTCTCACCAGTATAATTTTCCTGAACCTGTCGAACAATGAATATGGCATCAGTTGTCCCCCTACCTGGCATAAACCCAAACTTCATCTCATCAATATTCACTCTTTCTCAAATCATACCTTCTAAAACTCTCTCCATTACCTGCATTATCTGATCTAAAAGCTTTATACCTCTATAATTTCCTCTTTCTAGGGCATCACTCTTCCCTTTATACACATTTACAATTACACTTTTCAGCCAGTCATCTGGGACAACACACTCATAAATAATCATATTTATCAGGTCAGTGACTAACCTTACCCCTATATATCCTGAGGCCCTCAACATTTCGGCAGTCAACCCCGACACACCTGCTGCCTTCCCCACCTTCATCCTTCCTATTGCCTCAACCACAGTAGCAGCATCAATCAAAGGCCAAGGGCCAAACACTGGATCTGCTGACTCCAAACCTTCCCTGTCCCAGTCAAACTCCTCATTCAACAACCGGCTATAATCCTCTCTCCATGCATCTTTAATATCCTCACTGTTCACCACTACCCTTCCTTCATCATTCTTCACACACTGCTCACCTGTAATATCCCGAATATCCCTCTTCATCTGATTTGCCACCTTAAGCATCATATTTTTCCTTTCCCCATGATTTAGGTTATCAAGTAAAAGTCTCTGTGGCTCAGACCTCGCCCTGTATACCTCTCTTCTAGCCCTACGCTTGGCAGCCAAGTATTCCTCCTTGCTACCACCCTTCTTCCATTCCCGGAAATGCCTTCTTTTCTCCTTAACTGCAGCTTCTACACCCTCATCCCACCACCAAGTTACTTTATGTCTTGGTGGTCCTCTTGTCCAACTGCATGTTACATCAGTAACTCTCAAGAGATTGTTCTTGAGGGCTCTGTACTGTTCATTAACGCTTCTGTCTACAGCTCCCTGTTCAGCCACCACTCTCCTTATCTCGCTATAGAAGGCATCCCTTACTACTTGGGTTTTCAGCTTCCATTGTATGTGTTTTATTTATTTTGTGAAACTAATAATGAAACAGTTGCTGAGCTGCAGAGTATGTAATTGGAACTGGAACTGTGAATAATAATACTAAGATAAAGTTCTGTTGCATGACTGCTTTTGCTTCACTTGATGTTAGTGCATTCTTACCATTTGAAGATGTTGAATTGTATGAATTATGAAAATACAGCCTGTTATGAAGATAATTCTCAGTTATCATCTTTACCTTTGGAAGTGGGAGCGATATTCTTTTCCATACTTCATTTGTTGGTCATGAAGATCAGTTTAGCATACAGCTGTCGAAACCCTAATGAGATCATTCAGTCATAGGGTATAGTGAGAGTAATAGGTACAGAGTGTAGTTGCATACAAATGTTAGCAGAAAGGTGATATTGAGTCCACAGCTGAAATAAATATTTTAAAGAACAGGAAAAATAGTGTATGAAATTTGTCAGTGATGATTATGATCTCAGTATCTTATTCCAAATCTTGCATATCAGCATCACTTTCAGTGACTGATCATCACAGTAATGATGATTTTGCAGAGTCCTACTTATGTGACTTATTCAGTGACTAATCATCACAGTAATGATGATTATTGCTGAGTCCTATTTATGTGACTTTTTCAATGACTGATCATCACAGTACTGATGATTATTGCAGAGTTCTACTTTATGTAACTTTTTCAGCAACTGAGCATCACAGTACTGATGATTGTTGTAGAGTCCTACTTTTTGTGACTTTCTTTTCATTGCAGTAACAGCTGCTTACTTCAGCATGGTTAGATAGTTTTAGTTCATCCTTACTACTACTAAGCAATTTAATTTAGGAAAATAGGTGACTTTTTGTATTAGAGGAGTTAGCTGCTGCCTTCATTAACCTCTTCATTGAAGGACATCATTCTTCAGTTGAACACAGTTATTTGGAAGCAGCGGAAGTAAACTACCAGTACTGATAAAATGTACTTTACTGTACTTTATATGAGATTGGCAGGGTTGGGCATGTGCTGTTATTGTTACTCTACTGTACTGCATTTGGTAATCACATTTTTGTATATAGTGTAATCTGAAAGATTATTATAGTACAGTGCAGTACTGATATAGTCAGATCGTAGAGTTAGCAAATAGTACGTTAGCATTCCTGACTAATGGGAATTTGGCACCCCAGTTTCTCTTGGTGATGTGATGTTTGTCAAATTGACTCCATCCAATAGGTAATCTGAAGCTCTTACCACAAGTGTGGATATTTATTCCTGTGAGGTGGAGTCAAAATTTCATGGGCTTGAATGGTGAGTGGATGAAAGTGTGGTTGATTTACTGTAATGGGCAGATTTTTGCTTGGTCTTCATATACAGTATCAGGTTTGTTTGTGCTGTCTAGACTACCTCACCTCAGCCGTAGATGGAATAAAGTGTTTTGGGTGGTGATGATGATAACTTTTGTGTGTATTATTAAGGAAAGCTTTTCTGAAGGTAGTTGTAAAGTACAATAATTGTCACGTATTGTAATACAGTATAGGCAGTCCCATATGATGTAAAAAAATACATAAGGAATAAGTAGGCAGTATTCAGGTAGAACTGTAGTACAACAGGTTGCCTTATTTTTCAGTCACACTTGAAGGGAAGAAAGTAGGAAGTGTGCCAGGTGGGAGGAAGGGTACAGAGAAAGAGCACATTGGTCACACTTCACACATCTTTGCCATGGCTGTGTCCTCAGACAGCAAGTTTATGGTAAGTTTTTTTTTTTTATATATATAGATTGTAATGGCTGCATATCACAAACACTGGTAAGTACTAACATAAGAGCAAAGTTTGGCTGTCCATTCATTTATCCATCCATCATCATCATCCAGTCCGTTATTGCCCCATCAAGAGCATTCGGGCCTGTGGCTAGACTACTCAGTCCAGATATTTAACCCAATAACAGCAACTTGGTTACATCATAAGAGGTCATGAAAATGGCAGCATAGTAGCTACATCTTAAGAGTTGGAATAAAAATTTAACATCCTGCTTTGCTCTGATGTGAATGGGTGACAGAAGACGTGAAATAGATCATGTGGAAGCATCGGGAGCTTTTGCTAGTAGCTCCAGACCTACCCAGCAATCTCATGCCCATTAAAATGATCTTTGATGAAATAGATAAGTACATAATGGCAATTGGGGGGGGGGCTTGCCCAGAAATACTTAACCAAGAACAATTTACAGGCCTACCCCGATATACGATATTGTTGTGTACCAGTGGGAGCATTTGGTCAGTGAGAATATCAGATAGTGAAGCAATTTTCCCTGTAAGAAACTGAAAAAAAAAGCCTTAGATGCATTTTAGGCCCAAACCCAAACTTTCATATACCTTAATCAATAGAGGCTGACACAGAAACACCATAGGTTATGTTATTATCCTCATAATCAGTCCCATTGGTAAAGAATTTGACATCAAACATCACATGCAGGAAAGTATTCAGGCCAGCAGACGCAGCGAGTGGGAGAGTGTATGAGCAGGCTAGGCAGGCGGGGATGGGGGAGGGTGGGGGGACGGGGAAGGAGACAAGCAGAGGTGGGGGAGGGTGCAGAGATGGGGAGGGAGACAAGCTGGGGTTGGGGTGGGTGGGAGGACAGTGAGGGAGACAAGCAGGGGTGGATGAGGGTGGAGGGATGGGGGGGAGACAAGCAGGCATGGGGGAGGGCAGGGGGACTAGGAGAGAGACAAGACACCCAAATTGCCCTACTACCCCCCTACCCCAATCTCTCTCTCTCTCTCTCACACACACACACACACACACACACACTTGGGAAACAAGTGGGGGTGGGGGTGGGGGAGGAGGGGGGGGGATGAGGAGGGAGACACACCTGGCAGTGCTGAGCATGGTGGGGGATGGAGAAGGGATAGGGACCGAAGAGAGGGGATGGAGGGAGGACAGGGAGAGCCATGTGCACCACCGCATCCTGTTCAGAAGCGCTCGTTTCAAACCTAGAAAGGAGCGGAGTGTTCAGACTAGGGAATCGATGGCCGTTCGGATTGTGGGAATGTTCCTCAATTTCATTTGTTTGGTCTAGCAAATTGTCGTTTACCGATGCGCTGGATATCGGGGTATGCCTGTAGTTGCTAAACTATGCCATATATTGTCCTAAAAATTGACATGCTTATACTCTGCTTCATGATATTTTCTATGAACTTGGGTGCTTATACTCTGCTTCATGATATTTTCTATGAACTTGGGTGACTGATTTTTTTTCTTTCTTTCTTTTTAGGGGCATAGAATATATTCTGTAAGTTTCAGTTCTCTGGATAAGGAGAAAGTGATCATTTGCTTGCTCATGGATGATGTTATGTGAGCATTGAACCCCAAACACCCTTTGGAATATAGCCCCTATGGGCAATATGTGGTGGGAGTAGGCAACAGTTTTAGTATGGTAACTGGGCACAGTATTCATAATTATTTTTTAAATGATTTTTTTTATTATGTGTTTGCATATGTATTTTTCTGTGATTTTTGGCAGTGTACTACTCAGGTGGCTATGGCATGCCCATTTGTAGAGGACTTTTATTGGAAAATATAGGACACAAGTCAAGAGCAAGAGCAGTGGAAATAGGATTATTTGAGAAGACCATGTGGAGTTCCATAGAGAGAGAGACTGACAAATGAAGAAATGAAGGAGCATTGTGATGTGGATGTAGGTGCAATAGAAACTGTTAGGAGAAATATTTTGAGGTGGTTTGGCCATGTGGAGAGGATGGAGAGTGAGAGACTAACTAGGATAGTGTATGCGAGTGAGGTGGAGGGGGGGGGGGAAAGAGAGGGAGACCGAGGACGAGATGGAGGGACGGAGTAGAGAGGTATACGAGGGGGGGTGCAAATTAGGGAGAGTGCAACAAAATGGCATGGGACAGGGTGACATGGACGTGTGTTTTGATGAGAATGTGAACCAAAAATAGCTGATGGTCCATCCTTGGGGAGGACAGAGATGAATTTAAACCTGGACTTTGTGTTGGCTGATAATACAGTTATGCAACAACAACAGTAACATCATCATCATCATCATCATCATCATCATCATCATCCAGACCTCTTTTCCCACCCTAAGGCAAGGTGAGGAGTATCACGTCCAGACAGCCTAAGTTTGCCCAGTCCAATGGGCCATGCTTCCATTCACTCTTCATTTAAACCCCCGGAATCCAGGCTCTCTCTGATACGCCAAAAACATTCACCACATTCTGTAGCTTCAAATACACGTATCCAATAGAATCAGTCCAGATGTTGTCACGTTAAAAAGGGGTGCCAAATCCCTGATCATGCACTTCTTCTCACAACATTCATCCAGCCAGCTCGATCTCTTGTCAGTCCCCTAGCCTCACTGACTTCCATACCTCTCTTCCTCACACACTAATCAACAATAACAACCAGCGGATTTTAATGTGCTGTAGAAAAGACCTCCCAGGCTGTAAGAATTTGAAACAATCCTGACAGTATCTTCTGTTCTTAAGTGAAAAAGGGGGAACTTGTTAAAGTTGGTGATGATGAATAACAAAAAGAATTTATTCCAGGCATCTGGTGACCAAGGTGGTTATATACACATCTGGGATGTAGAGAGTTTGAAGCAACTCAAGACTTTCAAGAAACATCGAGCCACTATCTCAGGGCTAGCCTTCCGCCGCTCCTCTCACATACTCTTTTCAGCCTCACATGATCGAATGGTTATGGTTTGGAATCTCGACGCCATGGCCTTCGTGGAAAATCTGTAAGTTATTTTGATAAAAGTACAGTGTGCTGTAATGTTCATCTTGTCTGTTGTTTGAATATTTTGGAAATTTCTCCTCTTCTCACTTTGACTTGGGATTGTAGGCCAAATCATCTTTGAAGTGTATGATTACTACGGAATGTAACCATTCATATATCATTTTATTGTGTATCTCATTTCATCCCAATTCACCTTCTTGCATACACCTGTTCATTATAAAGTAAAAAAAAAGAAAAAGTACAAATTTGTCATGTGTTATTCCTTATGAAACATAATTTATCCAGCCAACTCAATCTCCTGTCAGTTGCATAGCTAACAGAACTTTCAGACTTTGCTTTATTTTTTTTTTATTTTTTTATTTTTTTTTTTTACATGCTCATTTACAATATCCATCTACCTTGTCCTTGGTCTACAATACCTAGCTATGTGGGGTGGTACTGTGTATCCCATGTGAAGAGAGACAGAGGCCACTTCTACCTGGATTCCAGACTTGCCCTTCATCCTGTGAATTGGACTCCATTCTGACATAGCAGGGTGCTGTCTTACATGAGGGAGCAGCTGCTCCTCATGCTGTTTTATCTATCTATCTGTCTATTTATCTGTCTACCTATCTGTCTATCTGCCTATAGCCAGATGCCTTAATTCCAGAGGTGATGGCCTTCATCAGTTTACAGGATGATGATAAAGGTTTTATTTTAATTTTTATTTCATTTAATCTGTAGTTTTTATTTATTTACATTTTTTCCAGGGGTGGTCACCAAGATGCCATAACAGGAATTGATTCTCATGTACGTGAAAGCTGTATCACCAGTGGTGGGCGGGATCAAAGTGTCATCATTTATGTTTTGGCTGAGGATAAGCAGCTTCGGTTCAATGGCCACCATGACTCTATTGATGGTGTTAAACTTGTCAATGAAAAGACCTTCATTACTTATGGACAGGATGGGTAAGTAAACTGTCTTTGTCTTCACAACATTGTAAGGAATGGTGTATTATTCTTTTGTATTGTCATTAGGGGCCAGTCAACCAGTGAAACAGAGGAAGCCAGAAATGCTGGAACAGGGTTATAATATACAGTAATAGAGATGATCATCGGTAGGTGTGTTGTCGTATCATTCCTCATATCGTTTATAAAGGCTCCAGCATGCTTGCACGCTTTAGCTTTGATCACCTAGTGGTGACTCTTCATGCTGCTCGATCCCTTGCAGCTTCAGTTTTGTTCCTTATCCCTGAGGTCTCACTTTATGAGCCCATCCTAGGTCTCTCTCTCTCTCTCTCTCTCTCTCTCTTTTTCTCAAGCCTACCAACCACATTCACTATTTTCACCTGCACCAGATTGTCGTCCTTCATCCTCTCAGAATGCCCAAACCATCTCCATCTACTGTACCACTCCTTATCACAGCACCAATTCATTCACACCCCATCCTAAGTCCCAACTCTTGAATCGCAATGCTAGCTCCCCCCTCAGTTCTCACATTCAGGGATGCACTACACATCCATCTAATCATTGTCATTCTGAATATTTGAGCCTATGATATTGTCATTCTGTATCTTTGAGCCTGTGAATATCTTCTTCCATTACCGCCCACATCTCGCTATAGTACAGCATACCAGTATCACTACTAACACAAGCCACATACAAAGATCCCTTAGCACAGAGGGAGAGCCCTGTCAGTATTAGGAGAGCAACAGCTCCCTGAACTTTCTCCAGTCACTCCTTACCCTAGCTACAGAGCTAGCTCCAACCCCACCTCCAGTACATAATATGCACCCCAGATAACAAAACTCCTTCACACACTTACGGGACTCTCCAGCAAAATCAGTTCTTTCACACCTGATTGTCTGTACATCTCTGAAGTGGGCAATGAGAAAGCTTGGCTTGGAGGAGTGGCTGGTTAGGGTGGTTATGGCTATGTATGTGGGTGCTTACACCCAGGTAAGAGTGAATGGAGATTTGAGTGATGGGTTTTCCGTGAATGTTGGTGTGCATCAGGGGTCAGTTTTGAGTCCCATGTTGTTTATCATGGTTTTTGAAGCCCTTTCATGTGACTTTAGAAATGGACTTCCATGGGAGTTGTTGTATGCTGATGATCTGGTGTTGCTTGCAGAGAATGAGAGGGAGGCAGAGGAAAGGTTTAGGAAGTGGAGAGATGGTATGGGACACAGGGGCTTAAGGGTAAATGCAGATAAAACAAAAGTAATGATATCTAGGGTTGGTGGCGGTACTGTCAAAGACAAGGGAGAGTGGCCATGTGCAGTTTGCCACAAGGGTGTGGGAAGTAATTCCATCTTGAGCGGTGTTTGTGATAAATGGGTGCATAAGAGATGTAGTGGTATCATAGGTAGACTGCGAGATAATGCTGATTTTATGTGTACGGCGTGTCAGGGAGAGCAGGTGGAGATTGTCAGACGTGAAAGAATTGAACTTGCTGGTGAATCTCTTGAGTGTGTGGAAGAGTTTTGTTATTTGGGAGACATGTTGTGTGCTGGAGGTGGGGCTGAAGCTAGCTCTGTGGCTGGGGTGAGAAGTGGTTGGACGAAGTTCAGGGAGCTCTTGCCTCTCTTAACATTGAGAGGACTCTCCCTACGTGATAAGGGGTCTTTGTATGCAGCATGTGTTCGGAGTGTAATGCTGTATGGTAGTGAGACCTGGGCAGTGAAGGAGGAGGATATTCGCCAGCTCAGACATACAGAAATGACACTGATTAGGTGGATGTGTAGTGCGTCCCTGCATCCAAGGTCTGGGGGGGCTGGGTTCACGTTGGAAGAGTTGAGAGGTAGGATGGGACTGGAGTGTATTGGTGTTGTGATGAGGAGAGGTAGATTGAGATGGTTTGGACATGTGGAGAGGATGGGGGATGATAATTGGGTGCAGAAGATGAAAAGTGTTAATATTGGGGGTGGGGTTATGAGGGGTAGACCGAGAAAGACATGGGACGAGGTCATTAAGTGTGACCTCAGGGTTAAGGGACTGAACAGGGAGGCTGCAATGGATCGTGCAGCATGGAGAGCCGCCATTAGATTACCAAGGCCGACACATGCAAGCATGTTGGAGCCTTTAAAAACAAAACGAAACAAAACGATCTCTCTTCATCACATTGCACATACAAAATCAGCATTATTTTGCAGCCAACTCCTAATACCAGTAAATTTCTTATGCATCCACTTATCACAAGCATTGCACGAGATGGAGTTACTTCCCACACCCTTGTAGCAAACTGCATATGGCAACACTCGCTTGGCTTTGACAGCTGCTACCAGCCCTGGATATCATCACTCTAGTGTTATCTGCAATTACTCTAAAACCCTTGTACCCCATTCCACCACTCCATTTCATAAATCTTTCTTCCACTTCCATTTCATTCTCTGCAATCAACAAGTCATCAGCATACAACATCTCACAAGGGAGTCCATTTCTGAAGGCACGTGAGAGAACTTGAAGCACTATGACAAACAAAAAGGGACTTGAGACTACCCTTATACACTCTAGCATTCATGGAGAACATGTCTTTCAAATCTCCATTCACTCTTACCTAGATGTGAACACCTACAAACATAGCCATGACCTCTGTAGCCAGTCACTCCTCGATCCCAAGCTTTCTCATTGCCCGCTTCACCACTTCCCAAGGGACTCTATCAAAGGCCTTCTTCAAATCAACAAAAACAAAATACGACTCCCCTATCTTTCCTGTATATTTTCCTTGAAGCTGTCAGACAGTGAATATGGCATCAGTTGTCCCTTTGCCCAGCTTAAACCCAAACTGCATCTCATCAGTATTTGCTCTTTCCCATGTTATACCTCCTAGGTCTGTCTCCATTACCTTCATGGTTTGATCCAAAAGTTTTATGCATCTACAGTTGCCTCTTTCCTGGACATCACCCTACTCCATATACACATGTACAGTTGCTCTTCAGCCAGGTATCTGAGACAGCACACTCACAGATAATCAGTTTTATCAAATCTGTAACTAAACCCACTTCTGTATTGCTTGAGGTCTTCAGCATTTCACCAGTCAACCCAGACACACATGCCACCTTCCCCAACTGCATCATGCTTAACTCCTGCCCCACTCATCGCCTCATATGAGGCGATATGCAGGCTGCCCCTGGCTGCACTGATCTTGACACAATAATTTCACGCACGAGGAAGGATCAGTGGTTTCCACGGGAGTGTTGAGTCTTCCTCTACACCATCAGAGCTCTTGCCAAGCCCTGTCACAGCAGTTGCCAAATACTGCATATTAAGTAATTCAGATATGCAGACCACTCCTGGCCATGCTGATCACCTCATACGAGGCGATGGGTCTCCGTGCCATAATTTCATGCACGGGGAAGCATCAGTGGTTTCCATGAGAACATTGAGTCTCCCTTGATGCCATCAGAGCAGTTACCAAACCCTGCCACACTGCAGTTGCCAAACACCCCATATTCAGCAATTCAGTTCTCGTTTGTAGCCCAGTAATGGCGGATTCATGCCTGTCTACCTCCCACGGTCCTGGCGATTATCGCTGCTCTCACACCCACCCAAGCGGCGTAAATTACAAAAAGACAATGATGATGAAGAGTTTGAACTCAGAAACACTTGATCTGAGGGCAAAAATCAACTTAACATTAAAATAAAAAGTCCACAAAGATGACTCTGGGAAGGTAATTGGGTTGATAAGAATTAGCGCGGTGGGGGTTAATGCTTTGCTCACAGTCGCAGTACCAATTACAGGCCAAGGGCCAGATGCTTGATCTGCCGATTCTAAACCTTCCCTGTTCCATGCAAACTCCTCTTTCAGCAGCTGTCTTTAACGCCCACTGCAGTAATTCATATCAGCCTGGTTATCTTTCCTGAGTCATTGTTTTGGGATTATTATTTTTTTATTTTTTTTATTTTTTTTTGTCATCAGATCAAGTGTTGCTGATCTTGAACTCCGCATCACCCTTGTCTTTTTGTAATTTACGCTTCTTAGGTGGGTGTGAGGGCAGCGATAAGTCACGAGACGAGTCGGGCATGAGTCCACCATTGCTGGGCTACAAACGAGAACTGAATTACTAAGTATGCAATATTTGGCAACTGTGGTGTGTCAGAGTTTGGCAACTGCTCTGATGGTGTCGAGGGAGACTCAGTGTTCCCATGGAAACCATTGACGCTTCCTCATTCTTGAAATTATGGCATGTAGACCCATCGCCTCATACGAGGCAATCAGTGTGGCCAGGGGTGGCCTGCATATCACCTCATATGAGGCAATGAGTGCGGTGGGGATTAATACCCTCACTGTCTACCACTCCCTTGCCTTCATCATTCTTCACACATTGCTTACCTCTGATGTCCCTGTTTTCCCATGTCATCTGATTTCCCACCTGTAATACCATATTTCTTTCTCCACTATTTAGGTTATCCAGTAAAAGTATCTCAGATGCAGATTTTACCTTGTCTACCCCCATTCTAGCCGTACGATTGGCAGTCAAGTATTCCTCTCTCTTATCATCTCTTTTCTATACCTGGAAAACTGTTCTTTTCACCTTAACTGTGGCTTCTACATCATCATGCTACCATGTTACCGTATGTCTTAGAGGGCCCCTCATCCATCCACACACTGTATCAGTAGTTCTCAAGAGGGTGTTGTTGAGAACTTTGTACTGCTCATTAACATTTCTGTTAACGGTTCCCTGTTCAGCCACCACTCTACTCATGTGAATATAGAATGCATCCATTAGTGCATGGTTTTTCAGCTTCCATATTTTCCTCGTGGATGCATAGGTCCTCTTCTTCACCATCCTTTCCATCAGTACCATGCCACATGTTGGTAATTTTGTGTCGCTGCACTCACTTTTCACTCCCTATAAGTTTTAACGTCCTTTGCCAACTTCTGGTTAACCCTGCTGACCAGGAACTAGACATATTGGCTACTGTTACCCCCAGACTTACTCTCTCTCTCTCTCTCTCTTTAAAATGTATGTTACACATAATCATGTTCGTTGCCTTCCCAAATTTGAGTACCTGTTCCTCATACCATATGTGCATCCCCTAAGTACTCCTTCATATCTTTGTGCAGCTTCAAACACATGACTGTTTAAATCCCCACTCAAAACTGCAATCTCATCATCCCCTGTGCCACCAACCACACATATCAAGTCGTCTCTGAATCTGTCTTTTTCTTCATTCAAGCCAGCATGTCTAGCATATGTCAATATAACTGAAATCTTGAGTTTACCAAGCAATATTTCCAGTGCTGTAAGCATTTCGTATACTTTCATTACATTCATGACACATTCCACCCATTTCTCCTTAACCAGCACACTCACACCACCATATTTGAATACACTTCTGAGCCAAAATAGTTTATACCCACAGTTCTTCTCAGCAGTCATCCTAGATGGCTCACCCTTGAACCTGACTTCCTGTCGGCAGTAGATATCCACCCATCTCCCACTCACAGTCACTACCACTTCACCCACTCAGCCCTTCAAACTACCCACATTTCATGATGCTACTTTGAGCTCCTTTGGTGATTTTATTTCTGCATGCTTGCTTTTATTGCTTTTGCTTTTTATTTTTGCCATAAGTTGGGTAAATGAAGGAGGAGGCAGAACAAATGCCTTGCCTATCTGCATAGTCTCAATTCCGGGCATGGGACCAGGGACCCATAGCTCACCAGCCGTGGCCAGTGGCTGTGGCAGTGGACTCAGGACACTGTGCCAGGACAGCTGCAGGAACACCCTCCAAGTGCTCCTTGATGCTGTAACTGCCCTGCCATTATGCACCCATTGATAGGGCAGCCGGTTGGGGTGCTACTCCCAGGCCTTTTTTTTGTTTTATTTGTTTTAATTAATTAATTACCGGTATTATTATTTTTTTATTATGTGTCTGACACTGGGCATAGGCTTCACAGCCTGCTTCCAAGGCCCAATTGTCCTCTTGCATACCATACACCTCCACGTCACCATTTTGGCGCTAACACCCACCCTCCGTATTGAATACACACTAGGGCTGTCTCATACAGGACTTGTATATTGGTATTAGCAGGGGTACTTTTGCGATATGTTGGCGGGTCTTATGGTAGATCAATCCAGTTGGATTGAGCCTGTGTAGGTTTACATCCAAGGGATGGTTAGGGTTTATTGCCCACGTAATGCCACTCAGGGATGAGTGAGGTTGGTTACATGCATCTTAAATGTCAGGACCAACTTGCCTAGCCCCTTAGATGGTGAATGATTGATGAATGAATGTGTCTTCAACTTTTGCCAGTTCCCTCATCCAAACTCACTTTCTCCCCTTCAGTGTAATTCCTTACACTAGACTGCCATTTCCATTGCTGTCAGGGAATTCATAAGTTAACATTCTAGAACAGTTTGGACACAGGGTTATACTGCTTTTCAACTTAACATTTTAACCCCTTAACCGTGGGGCATCACTTTCGTGACGCTCGAGAGCAAAGGACCATACCGCAGGGCGTCACTTTTGTGATTCTGTGTTATTTTGAATTCGCCTGGGCTTTCAAGTGGTGGCTTGTATCATCTGTCAGTACTGGTAGTGTCCAGCTATACTCAGTTCTGGTAATGTCATCTGCACTCCCATCCACTGTTGACAATTTAGCCATTTTTCCCCCTGTCCTTGACTCCCCTCCTTACCTCCCCTCCATTACCCTCTACTTCCGCCTGCCCAGCTGCAACTGTGCTACACAAAGTCTGGACGGATTTTTCCACTCATTTTATCCATTGAAATGTGCCCTATGCCCTATTCCTGTACATAATAATATATAAAAGAAAGAGAAAAGGTAATTGATACTGCCATGTGTCTGGAATGGGATAATTATCACCTGGCAACATCCCACGTGCACTCGTTCGCTAATTTTCCCTGTTTATTTACCCTTGAAGTATGCCGTATGACCTATTCTCGTAACAAAAATATATATATAAGAAAGGAAGGGAGAAGCCTAATTGATATTTACATTCACCTGGAACCACCTAATTTATTATGTACAGTATTGTCTAGATTTCCTGCCAATCATTTCATAGCATATAAACTAGCAGCTGTCACCATGCTGACATTGTCAACCCTTCCCTGTCCCTAGGCCACATCATTCAGTTTATTGTCGTCTTTCAAGGTGAAACCACATCCGATTCGCGCCTGTCCATAGCTCCTGGCAAAGGGCTCTGTGACCTCTACCTCTACTAAACTTCATGTGGGAAGGGGTAAAGGGCTAAGTGACTCTGCTGTGGAACGTGAACTGGCTGATTTATCAATGATAATGATGGACAGTGACTATGAGCTTTTTTTTGACTCAAAACAGTTCAAGTGGAAATGTAAATAATGTGTAAATAGCAAGTGAAAACAAACAATGTAAATATAACTGAATAGTCTATCTATCTATCTATAGCCCGACGCCCTAATCCCGCAAAGGGTGGCCGCAGACAAAACGCCTCCAAGTCACTCTGTCACCCACCATTTGACTCCCCTCCCCCCAACTCACCCCCCCCCTCCCTCATATACCTCTCAACTCCATCCCTCCACCTCCATCCCTCCACCTCATCCTCGGTCTACCCCTCCCTCTCCCTCCCTCCACCTCACCTACATACACCCTCTTAGTCAGTCTTTCATTCTCCATCCTCTCCACATGTCCAAACCACCTCAGTGTATTTCTCCTAATCTTTTCAACCACATCCACATCTACCCCACAACGTTCCTTCACTTCTTCATTCGTCAACCTGTCCCTCCATGTCACTCCACATGCTCCTCTCAAGTAACTCATTTCCACTGCTCTCACTCTTGACTTGTTCCCCTCTTGCAAGGTCCACGCCTCGCTTCCATACGTCAGGGTAGGGATCACAATACCATCATGCAGTGACTTCTTAACTTCCATACTCACCTCCCTATTTCTCATCACTGCTTTCAGTGTGCCAACAACCTTCCTTCCCTGCTGTACCCTTTCACGTACTTCATCCCCCAAAGTTCCATCCTTACTCATCACACTACCCAAGTACTTGAATGCACTCACATTCTCCATATCCTCACCATCCAACCTCACTGCACACTCTGTGACTTCATTCCTCTCAAACACCATAACTTTACTTTTGTTTACATTAACTTTCAGCTTCCTCCTCCTACACACTGTCCCAAATTCATTCACCAAACCTTGCAACTCCCATTCATCTTCACTCAACAATACTGTATCATCAGCAAACAGCAACACTGGAAGCTTCCAAATCTCACCCTCATTCATTAGGGCCACCCCCACATCCACTGCCCTACCTTGTACCTCCTTTACGACCCCATCCATATATATATTAAATAGCCATGGAGACATTACACACCCCTGTTTCAGTCCCACATTGAGATCAAAGAACTCACTCAGCTCACCATCCACTCGCACCGTAGCCCTAGCTCCCTCGTACATACTCTTCACAGCACTCAACAATTTCCCCTCCACTCCATATATTCTTAATACCTTCCACATACCTTTCCTATCTATTCTGTCATAAGCTTTCTCCAAGTCCATGAAGGCAGCGTACACTTTCCTTCCCTTCTCTAGATACTTCTCCACTAAACATCTTAGAACAAATATCTGATCTACACACCCTTTTCCCTTCCTAAATCCCCCTTGTTCTTCTCCAACTAGCTCCTCTGTCATATGCCTAACCCTATCAATGAGTATTCTACCATATATTTTACCAGTCACACTAAGAAGGCAAATACCCCTATGGTTACCACATACTTCTCTCTCCCCTTTTCCTTTGTACAGAGGAACAATTATACCTGATTTCCAGTCCTCTGGAACCCTTCCCTCTTCCCAAGCCAATCTACACAACTTCCATATCCACTCCACAACAATCTCACCCCCATACCTAAGCATTTCACCACACACTCCATCAATTCCTGGGGCCTTTCCCAGCTTAATCTTCTTCATCGCTTCCACTACTTCCGACCTACTGATCTCTTCCTCCCTCCTCTCATCTCTTCTTCTCCCAGCCATTCCCCAACCACTTATACTCACACTGCTCTCACTCTCTACATTTAACAAATCCTCAAAGTGCTCCTTCCATCTCCTCAATTTCTCTCCCTTCTCCACCAACAATCTATTATTCTTATCTTTCACTCCCCTACTATTTCCCCTTTCACACTGCCTTACTTTCTTTACCTCCTTCCAAAACAATTTCTTACTCTCCCTCCATTTCACACTCAGATTCCTCCCAAACTCTTCATCCACTTTCTTCTTACTCTCCTTCACCAGTCTCTTAACCTCCCTTCTCCTGCTCACATATACCTCTCTCTTCTCTCTCTCATCTTCTCCCCTACCTCTACTCGCCAGCCATTCACCATATGCCTTCTTCTTTTGTTCCACAGCTCGTTTCACCTCATCATTCCACCATGCTGTCCCTTGCACACCCTTGCATCTCCTCCTGACTCCACAAACCGCCTCACACGCTGCGCTTATCTCTTCCGTGAATATCTTACATACGTCTTCCACCCCTTCCATCTGCTCTAGCTCATACCTTCCCAATCTTTCTTCCACTATGCTCTTATACTCTGTCCTCTTCTCACTATCTTGCAATTTCACCACTCTTCTCACAGGAGCTGCTTCCTCCTGTCTTCCCCTTCACCTCCTCAACCACTTTCTTTGCAGCTCTACCTTGACCATCACTAAGTGATGGTCTGAGACTCCATTCCCCCACCCTCTCCACACCCTTGCATCCAACACTTGTCTTCTCATTCGCTCATCCACACACACGTAGTCTATCATTGCCTTTCGTTCAACAAGTTCACCATCCATCCTCCTCATTACTCTCCATGTATACCGGTGGATCATCTTATGATGAAAGTAGGTGTTGGCTATTGCCAACCCCTTACCAGCACAGATGTCCACCAAAGCACTACCATTCCCATCTACTTCCGCTGGCACACCCCACTGACCAACCACTCCATCCACTCGTACATTCCCGACTTTGCCATTCATGTCTCCAATCAACAGCACTCTCTCGCTCCTCTCAAACTTGTCCATACATGCTTCTACTCTCACCCAAAACTCATCTTTCACTCTTGCCACTCGATCCTCTGTTGGAGCATACACACATACAGTCGCCCATGCTTGTATACCTACTTTCATCCTCACCCATACAATCCTTGCACCCACTGTTCCATACTCTCTTATATTCTCCTTCCACTTCTTGCTTATCATCAGACATACTCCCTCTCTTGCCCTCTCATTCTCACTGACTCCTGCACATATACCTACACCGTATTCCCATTCTCTCATCCTTTCACCTTTCCATTTAGTTTCAGTCAATCCACATATATCCACTTTTGCATCCTCAAGCACCTGGACAATCTCTCTCTCTTTCACTTCATCATTCACTCCTCTCACATTCCACGTTCCTACTCTCAGAATGTTTTATAAGTTACTGCAAGTGACAGTGCATAACGTAGTGTAAATAAAATAGAAATGTAAATAATGTAAATAAAATAGAGAATGTAAATAGAAATGTAAATAGTTAGTAATATAAAAATACGAGTATAAATACTTGGAATAATGAAAGTGAAAGTGAAAGCTTTGCTTTAACATGTATAAATACTTGAAGTAATGAAAGTGAAAGCTATGCTCTAGCGTGTATAAATACTTGGAGTAATGAAAGTGAAAGTGAAAACTTTGCTCTCTACACTAGTTTACTGAACGAGGAAGTGAATGCCTAGAGTGAAAATAAACTACAAGTATTGAAAGAAACTTATGGATAAATATTGTATATATGAATAAGTGTAATAAAGTACTAGGAATATAAAGTGTGAGTGTGTTTATGAATAACAAATGACAGCTCCGCCTCAGAATACCATCGGGGAATGAGCATGGGTGGAAAACTCGTATGCGCTCGTAATTTACGTTGCTTTCTCAGTGCTTTTTTTTTTTTTTTTTTTTTTTTTTTGAATATGGATTCCAAACTATTTGAATTCATAGAATAGTGTTTGTAGTTATAACATCAGGCAGTGGTGGCCATATTACGGGGTATCGGGAAGTGTAAAGTGGAGACTTTGTTACCCAACTTCAGAAGTCTCCACAAGTCCTACGGTAGTAGACGAAGGCTCAACAAACATCCCAGGAGAAAGCTGAAGGTATGTGCCATATGCTTATATAATTATAATATTCTAGGACTAATAACTGATTTTTGGCAAATATTTTTAAAAAGTTAGTTGGAGCTCGATAATCCCTGCGGGACGCGCAGGGCACACTCCCGACATGCGCGCCGTTAAGGGGTTAAGTAAACGAAAAGATTATGTCCACCAGATTTTTTGAAGTGTATTTAAAATGAATAATTGTAAAGTACAGTAGATCCAAAATTTTAAGGCTTGGATAATAAGCATATACCGTAAACTGAGGTGAATTCGGACGATTTTTTCGTTTTTTTGTGCCATGTAATCTAGTTTTTAATTCAGTCCAAGATCTTAAGTACTGTATGTTGAGCTGGTCCACTAGGGTATTGAATCATAGCAGTAAAAAATTTAAAATGTTTCATATATAATTATAGCAAATATAGTAATGGGTGTCCAAATTTGTACTCAGACTTTGGTGAATTCGGACACACTCTATAAATTCATACATAAATAGAAAATGAATGCATATGGCTACCCTGGGTTTCCAGTTTAGTCTCGGCCGTATGTGGGGCAATTTCGGACGTTTATGTGGGGCAATTTCGGACGTTCTGGGGCTTTTAAAAAAATGTTCTTCCTGTACAAAAATAATGCCACTCCCTGACAAAATAAGCTAATGACTATAATGAGATATGAACACAACAGCAATTTTATTTTTTCCTTGGTTTAACCCCTTAAACGCGGCCGTGTACAGTCGTTCCCCCCCCGAGTGGCGGGGTTGTATTGCGGTCTGAGTACCTGTAGGAAAATATTCGCCAAAAATCAGAGATTAACCCTAGAACATTATACTGTACTTGGTATGGCAGATAGTACTTACATTCAGCTTTCTCCAGAGACAGGTGTTGAGCCTTCGTGGACTACCCAAGGACTTGTGGAGACTTGCAAAGTTGGGTAACCAAATCTTCACTTTCACACCTCCAGCAACCCGGTTTCCCCTCTACCACAGCCTCATTCTGTCACAGTAAACTTTATACTACAACGTAAAGGTAGTTAGGAATCCGTATTTGTACAATAAGCACTGAAAATAAGGCTAAAATCAATGGAGCGAACGGCCGACATGCACTGTGGCGGCGGTCTTCCCGTCACTCAACAAACATTTCCATTTTCACCGCTAAAAACATGTATACTACATTATTTTCAATCATATTACTTCCCTAAAGATCACCACGGCGCGCTTTTTATTCTGCCTTACGCCCGCCACTTTATTCTCGTTCCTGTCGGCCGCTTGCACTGACTGGGAAGAGCTAGAACTCGCCATGGTGTCACTTTGAAAGCCTGCAGTAAACTGACGCTAAACAGGGGCAAACCGTGAGAAAAAAAGCTAGTGTTACAACTGGGGAAACAAGCGTTTCCTAGTATCATAAACTGCTTGTGAGAGGAGAGTGCAGATTTACAGTTCTGAGCACTCAGAGCGCTGCCATGTATCACAGCCAGGCTGGCCGGGCCGTGGGGGGGGGGGGACGGGGGGAAAACGCGATATTTGGCAACAACTGAGGTCAGTAGTACAAAGGTAAAGTATGATAGTTGTAGCTAGAGGGTGGTGGTACTGATAGACAATACCAGCTGGAGCCTGCTTGCCCGCGGTTATTCAAAATTTACTAGAATCGCAAACGCGACGATCCGCCGTTATGTCCTTTTCGCCGAGCGTCGCAGACGCGACGATCCGCGTTTAAGGGGTTAAATAAAACATATTAGAACACATGTACATAATATAAATCTAGCTACAAACCTTAGTACTGTACAGTAGGTTCGCACAGTGCGCGTCATCACAGTGCGCGATTCGCATTGTGCGCGAGTGACCAAAAATCATAACCAAAAACCCTTGAATGCGCGAGTTTACCGCACAGAACGCGAGGCAGAGGCAAGGAGTGGCTCAAAAATGCCATTTTCTATTAGTGCGCGACCACCCCTCACACAGCGCATCACTTGTCATCATGTTGATGCGCAGGGAAGAAATAAACAGAAGACAGACGCTTATAACAAGCTACACACAGTGGGCTCAAGTTGGTGAAATTGCGGAACCAGCGACATCGTCTGCTCCTGTTCCTGTTGAGGATGAAGAGGATGCAATGTCAGAAGTGTCAGCATTGGACACTGAAGGGTTTATGGCCGAAGTGAGTGACTTTGATGCTCCTGGGGAAGGTGCTCAGGAGGAGTCTGTGGAGGGAAGTGTTGGTGCGGTGGAGAGTGTGGCGCTGTAAGTGTTGCCGCGCCTCGGAACCCCTGTTATTTAAGGTCATCAGGCCTGTTGTCTACTGTTGTTAAGGTGACTACCCATATTTTTGTTATTGTAGCTATAGCTTTAGTACTGTACAATGTCTGAAAAATATGACCTTTATTATGTCTCTGAGGGCCAAAAAATGTCCAGGTATGAGGGGGTACCGCCCATATGTAATTATTCCCATAAGATTATGTATTCCCAGTACACGAATTCCCAGTGCACGAGGTCGTGGACTGCCCAATCTTTCGCGCACTGTGCGAGCCTACTGTATATACTTAACAATCATTTCTTGACTAATAATTTCGTTTTTGGAAGACTAATGGAAAATTAGTTAAAGATGATATTTAACATGATTATTTGGCTTTACCAATTTTTTGCTTGCCATTTTCACTACGATAAGGACCCTGATCTCCACCAGTTCTTTTCTTAAATGTTCGAGTCAGTGGGTGACCTTACTTAAACAGGTAGTACCATAAAAGCTCAAGAGTATACCTGTAAATGATACATATGAACCCAATTACACACAATATCCACATCTGGCAAATTATAAGCAATTGTACGTTGCAAAAAGTGTTATTTTTTCGTTCATACTCCCCCTGTCCGAATTCACCCCTTGTCCTAACTGGCTCCAATTTGCATTAAAATTTTAAAAATTTCATTAAATGCCCAGTTAAGAGATTAATTGAGAAGATAATGTCAATTACTTACTTTGCACTTTCACACTACGCATGAAAGTACATCCGGGCACCAAAGATTTTCCTGCATCCATTCATTAACATTTCTGCCAAAGAAAGTTTGCCAATGTTACAAATTTTATTCTTTTTACATATCTTTGGTTTTTAGTATATATTTGGTATGTGTCACCTTGTATATTAAATATCTTTATACACGAAAGTACAGTAAAGAATTATAAACAGTTGGGAGCAAACAGATTTCTAATATGTTTTTTCATTAATTATAAATTAATTTAAATAACTTTTTATTGCAATAATATCTGAATTCGCCCCGAGTCCAAATTCACCCCAGTTTACAGTACTGTAGGTGTTTGATCCATTTTTACAAGTCACCACTTTATTTCTTGTGATTTTTATGCTTTTCTTTTTCGGTAATAGGTCGTTTCATGTCATCTTTAGTGAAAAAAATGTTAAGATGATGACACTAACATAAGTCTTAGAGACAGACTCGTTTTACTCTTGATGATAATACTTGGTTTACTAAAAGCTCTCCACCCAGAGTGAGAAATGCTGGGTATAAGAGAGTGATGCATACTTAGTTTCTTGTAATCATTATTAAGTACAGTGTTATTAGAACTATTATATGAAATTCTTTTGGCTACCCAGATGTACTGCAGTTAGCATGTATATGAATGGAGAATTGGTGACTGAATGTTCACCCCACTTCCATTAGCACCTACTAAAAAAAAAGAAAAAAAAAATCTACTGTGGTAATGCCACACTAGTTCTGTAATATGTGTTATTAGTGTGAAATAATGACATATGAGCTTTATTGGAAGCAGTTGGCACTATCGCACCACTTTTGTGATCCTTAAGGTTTTAGTGCTGCGATGATGACAAGTGACTGTTACTGGTGTGGTGCTCAAATGATTAATTAGTAATCTGCAGAGAGAGAGGGAGAATGTTTCACAGTTTCTCTTTGTTACTCTGTTGTTGTGCAGTCATTGTGTGTATATATTAATAACATTTTATTTATCCATTCAGTTGTTCCACCCATCACTTATATCATCCTTGTACAGTGCTCTTTAATTTCTCATTTACTGTTTTGATAAAGGCTATTTCTACAGCTTGCCACCTAGAACGTTGTGTCAGTCACTGCCCAGGTTTCACAGCTGAGAGTATTAGAGTGAGAATGTATGAGAGAGTAAAAGAGATGTTTAAGGACAGGGCACCCTGGAGACTCTTGTCATTCCCATCAAGTATGTGGAATAAGAGTGAGTAAGACATAATTTATACAAAACAGATGATTTTTAAAAGCATAGTACAAAGATGTGCTTATTCAGTACTTCCTTACTTTTCATCATGCTGTTGTTATTTTACTAGTATCATCATTTTTATTTATCATCATCACCATCAATTTTGTTGTCATTTTTGTCACCGTCATTGTCATCATCAGTGAAATACTGATAACTCAGGCCTCAAACTGTCAGTGCAAAGCATCACTTGTTATGCCCCCCCGAAGTCTTGCACATAGACTCACCCAACAACCTCCGTGGCAGGGTTCGTTGTGGTTTGAAATGAGACTAAAGATAAACTATTTCAATCCCATGTGACCTTGACCTTGTACCCTTTGACCCTGCTGACCTAATCAGCACATTGTCCCTTCATATTGTATCGCTGACAAAAGTTAGGTCAGAATCCGCAGTGTATTCAGGAGATACCATGCCCACACCCATATGACCTTGACATTGCTGAATGAATCTGTTCATTGTCCCATCATTTTGTATCAAAATCCATTGAGGAGTTTAGGAAATGTTGCGCCCACACCCATGTGACCTTCACCTCTGATGCCTTGATCTTGCTGACCTTGTCAGTTCATCATCCTGTCGTACTGTATGACTGACATATGTTTGGTTGAAATCCATCAAGGGTTTCAGGAGATATTGCACCCACACCCATATGACCTTGACCTTGCTGATCTAATCAGTTCATTGTCCCTTTCATACTTTATCACTGACAAAAGTTTGGTCAGAATCAGTTGAGGGGTTCAGGAGATATTGTGCCCACAAGGATAAACTGAGTTGAATGACCTTGACCTTTGACACCCTTGACCTTTGCTGACCTAATCTGTTTATGATCTCTTCATACTGTATCGCTGACAAAAGTTTGGTTGAAATCCATCAAGGGGTTCAGGAGATGTCACACCCAGAAGGATCAACTGTCAGATGACCATGACCTTTGACCCCTGGACCTTGCTGACCTAATCAATTCATCGTCTGGTCATATTGTATGACTGACAAAAGTTTGGTCAAAATCCATTGAGGGGTTCAAGAGATATCTTGCCCACAAGGATAAACTAAGTTGACTCCATATAACATTGACTTTTGACCCCTTGACCTAGCTGATCTCCTCATACTGCATTTTTGTCAAAAGTTTGGTGGAAATCTGTTGATGGATTCAGGAGATATCATGCCCACAAGAGTGTTATGCATTCATGGGCCTATGCACACATGCATGGACAGACAAACCAATCACAGAATGCCTCACCCACCATAGGTGGGGAGAGGTATAAAAAAAAAAAGAACATCAGTCTAGTTCCTACCATTCCATATGAGTAATAACCTTATTTACTTATGACTAATCCAGCTCTGCTTGTAGTATGTATTTGATGACATAACTTCCTTTGACTTGCCCCCAGCAGTTCCTTGGCATTGTGGACAACCTTGAAGAAGCGTCCACACTGTGTGGTGAAGGAAGCTCATGGATTCCAAGACAATGGCCAACCTAATTGGCTCACTGCTATTGCTACCCTGATCAACACAGACCTCATCGCCTCAGGTACTATACCTTACTGATAAGCACAAGAGATGCTCAACCTCCCTGGGCAGTAATCCATAAACTATGACTTACGATGCAGAACACACTGTGGAGGACTGTGACTGACGTTCCAGAATACACCACCTCTCCCTAACCTTCCAGTGAACCCACCCCCTTCTATTGACATCCCAACTGTCTCATACCCTCACTCCCCACTCCCCCTCCATCTCCCACCCCAACCCTGTCTGCACTCCCCCTCTGTCTCCCACCCCTACCCTGTCTGCACTACCCCTCCATATTGCACCCCTACCCTGTCTGCACTACCCCTCCATATTGCACCCCTACCCTGTCTGCATCTCCCACCCCTACCCTGTCTGCACTCCCCCTCCATCTCCCACCCCTTCCCTGTCTGCACTTCCCCTCCATCTCCCACCCCTACCCTGTCTGCACTTCCCCTCCTTCTCCCACCCCTACCCTGTCTACACTCTCCTCCATCTCCCACCCCTACCCTGTCTGCACTCCCCTCCATCTCCCACCCCTACCCTGTCTACACTGTCCTCCATCTCCCACCCCTACCCTGTCTGCATTCCCCCTTCTTCCTCCACTGTATCCCCCCTCCTCCCACCTTTCCCCCTCCCCATATCCCCCCTCCTCCCACCTTCCCCCCTCCCCTTATCCTCCACGTCCCCATTCATCTCCTCCCACCTCCCTCTGTCAACACCCACGAGAAAAAATTTTGATTAAAATGTAGATAGTAGATGGGTGGCAAGCATCAACCCAGGAAGGTACCCTGAGAGTGAAGTGTGGCTACAAGCTTGGTCAGTACAGTAGTTACACACTCATCATGCATAGGCAGGGTACATTAAGCAACAAATACTGTACAGTCACTTGGTGAGCTTTCTTCTGAGTGACTGTACATAAAGTCAAGAGTCCAAGCTGAGACCTCACAACCTTACATATCTTACTGCACTTCTTAAATATCTTTTTTTCCAACTGTTTCTGTCAACTGTTTGGAAGTAATTAGCTGTTTAGTGCACTTGGTTTTGGTTCTATTCCACATAAACCTAGCTGTGCCATGCCTATACTTTCTTAAGACAAAATGTGGCATCATTTCCATGTACATAGAGTATTTGTGCTCTGTGCATCGTGGTGTGCATCAGATTATTCCTTTCCTGCAGTTTGTGGGTTAGTTAAGTTACATTAATTATGGTATGAGGCCAAATGTGGTGGGTGACCTTGCAGAACATTCCCATGCAGAGGACTCAACCACATTTACAAAGTGCGCTAATATACTGTATATATATATATATATATATATATATATATATATATATATATATATTTTTATATATACTGTATATATATGTTAATACTATATATATATATATATATATATATATATATATATATATAAACTATATATATATGTATATACTATATATATATATATATATATATATACAGTAATCCCTCCACTATCCGATGTAATAGAGCCAAAGGCAAGTCTGGAAAATGGGTCTGCCTGGATAGTGGGCCCCTGCCTCCTGGTCTTGTACTTATGGACCCTAACCTAGCCTAACTTTGAAAGCCATCTAAAAAACTCCCTACCGGACATACATAGCCCCTATTTAAGACCCTATTTACACCAATAGTGGACATAAAGCATGAAATAAATGAAAAGGAACCAGAGAATGAGGAATTAGAAATGAGTATGGAAAATATTTAGCAGTGTACAGGGTACTTACAGCACGTCTGTGGCTGCCTCCTCTAAGGCTTTGGCAGTAGCGAAAATGCTCTTGAAGCACGTACACACTTGATTCTTTGCACTGTGAGTTATAATTGTATAACACTGCATATTCTGTTCTTAATTGTGCCATGCCAGTTTCAACCGCCACTTTGCACTCCACACTTATTCCTTTGCACTCTAACTTTTAATTTCTTAACACTCTAAATTCCCATGTGGTCTAATGGTGAGGTATTGCAGTTTGCTTATTGTTTATTCACAAAAACGAGCATGTGCGGCATCCATTGCGATGAGCATCTACTCATGATGGTGGTTAGGCGTTAACTGGGGAGGGGAGGAAGGAAGGGGTGAAGGGGCTGTGCAAAAACACAGCTGTTCAGCGCTGCGTGCCAGTTTCAAATTACAGGTGGGAAAAAATTCTGATTTTGGGGGGATTTTTTTTTTTGGGGGGGGGGGCCATTTTTTGGTTCTGAAGGTCCAGGCTCACAATGTCTGTAATTGGGAAGTCCAGATAGTGGGCGTCTGGATAGTACAGGGATTGCTGTATATATATATATATATACAGTACTCCCTGTACTATCTGGACGCCCACAATCCGGACTCCCCACTTACCGGACATTGTTGGCCTGGACTTTCGAAACCCAAAAATTGCCAGGAAAAGAAAAAAATCTCCAAAAAAGCCAAATTTTTTCCCACCTATAATTTGAAATTGGAGCGTGGCACCGAACAGCTGTTGTTTATGCACAGCCCCATCACCCCTTCCTTCCTTCCCCATCCCCAGTTCCCGCCTAACCACTGTCAAGAGTAGATGTTCATTGCAATGGATATCGCACGTACTCGTTTTTGTAAATAAACGGTGAATGAACTGCAATACCTCACCACTAGACCACATGGGAATTTACAGTGTTGGGCAGTGTTAAGAAATTAGAATTTAGAGTGCAAAGGGTTAACTGCGGAATGCAAAGTGGCGGTTGAAACTGGTGTGGCGCAATTAAGAACAGAATGTGCAGTGTTAAACAATTGTAATTCACAGTGCAAAGAATTAAGTGTAGCACAACACTGGATTACTGTACATGCTTCAAGAGCATTTTCACTACTTCTAGAACCTTAGAGGAGGCGGCCACAGGCATGCTGTAAGTACCCTGTACACTGCTAAATATTTTCCATATTCACTTCTAGTTCCTCATTCTCTGGTTCCATTTAATTTTTTTCAAGCTTTATGTCCATTATTGGTGTGAATTGGGTCTTGAATAGGTGCTATGCATGTCCAGTAGGGAGTTATTTAGGTGGCTTTCAAAGTTAGGCTGGGTTAGAGTCCATGAATACCAGTCCAGGAGGCAGGGGCCCACTATCCGGACGGACCCACTTTCCGGACATGCCTTTGGCTCTATTACATCAGATAGTGGAGGGATTACTCTCTCTCTCTCTCTCTCTCTCTCTCTCTATATATATATATATATATATATATATATATATATATAAACAGTATATAAATGGTACTGATCTTTTCTACACAACTACAATCTGTTTGTGAGTTATGCTGGATCTGTTAGCTTTAGCTAGCAGTTGACTTGCATACAAGAAGACTGGAATGCAAACTTAAAGCCCGAAGTATGGGTCGGTTATAGTCTGGACATTGTGCCATTAAAAAACTTGTGCATACTACTTGGTGGCACACCAGTGGCCATCAGTACAGTATGTGGTGAAAAATAAATTTACATATGAAGTCCCTAATAACAGTGTACCAAGCACCACTGCAAGTGAAACCGAGTTAAGTATACCACTATGTAGCCCAAACCCTCTATGATCTGGAAAGCAACCACGAGGTACAGAAAGCAACTGGCATTAGGGTCCAAATTCCCCTTCTGTAACATGGTCTCACTGCCCGCTTCACCTCAGTGGGTCGACAAGACTTCATCCTGGTCACAGAATGTACCAAGTGCCTCCCAGCAACTTGCTGTTTGGTGTTACCAGACACTAGCTTTTCTTTATGCTCACAGTCATGCATTTTTTTTATAGCGTTATTAATTATTGTACCATTATTCTAACATAATGGAATATTTTAACATAAAACTGCATGATTTTAAGGGTAAGTTAGCCATAATGTACAGAAAATGGGAAAGGAAGAGAGCTCAGCAAGACATTGGCAACTGTGATCTGGGAATCTACGTGACGCAGTTTTTTGTTTACCAGCTGGCCTAGAACACTGCCTGGATTAACTGGCTATTTTCAGAGCTGTTTTAGTGTTTTTTGTCATTGTCTCGAGAACATGAGTGACTCTAGTAGTGAGCAATTAGCTGCTCGTCCTTCTCATAACAGAAAAAGACCGAGGAGGCCAGAGATGTGGGCACAAAACATTAGTAAGAAGCTCAGGAACTCTTCAAGCTAAAATATAAAAATAAAAGCACTAAAAAATATTCACTAGTTCCAAAGTTATGGCATTTTGAAAGTTACGCAACTTTAACTGCGTTTTTCTCCGTTTTCAACATGTGGCGTTTGGTACATTATGTTATTAGGGGCCTCATATATGCCCAAGACCTTCAGAAACATACAGTTAATTATAAACCACTCCAGTATGTCATATTCATTTGAAGTTTATATTTATCATCCTAACCATTATCACCTAACAATGAGCATGGAGGCCAAGAGCTAAGGTACTTAATCCAGACATTTATGGCATTAAGGGCAATTCATTTGCTTTGAGTGACTCATGTAAGCATTAAACCTGAACCACTCTTCATATGTAAACTGTAATGAGCCACATCACAGTTGGAGTGCCCTAATGAGCCACATCGCAGTTGGAATGCCTTAACCCATAATTATAAGTTTCTTATTTGTGTTTAGGTTTTTGTAACATATGCCCCTTTTTTCATCCCTGAACCTTTCAGATTTTCTTTTTATGCATTACTGCTGTTGTCCCTCACTGCCTTGAAATGCCTGACATTTGCCATCCTGCTCACAGGTCCATGAAGGATGATTTTTGCAACTTTGATTATACATCAGCAATTTATTTTTGTCCATGTGTGTAGTCTGTGATAGATGGGGACACCCACAGTCTGCTCACTGTAGTGCCACCTTTGTGTGATTCTACAGAGTGACAAGTGTGTACTACATTGGGTTATAACCATATAACCAGCAAATAGATATCTGGTGGTGTAGTGCATTAAAGTGCTCTAAAATGGATGTGGCCCAAAAGGACTTAAGTATGTTTTCTTTACATGATGCCTCACATATGAACAACTTTTTACTCTTATCTTAAATGTCTGGGCAGAGTAGCTAAACCCTAGACTTCAGCATTCCTGACTAGGCAGTAAAGGTTAGAATGGTGGATAGATATTGCTGTGGTCCAAGGCTTATCTGAACATCAACCTGGTGACCTGCAGACTGAAGCTGCTCTCCTGTAGTCCACCATCCATCGTTCAGGGAATAGGGAGAGATTTGAGGAACATATATATAACCAGCTAGCAGAGCTGTCCAATTATAATGTATTAGTGCCACCGTATGAAGATACCTCTTCAGCACCATGGATAGATAGATAGATAGATAGATACAGTAGATAATATGATATATAATAGTGACAACTTCTTTGAAGTTTCATCAAATTCAGCAAACCAGGTGCAGTATAGTTACCAGTTTGTACCTCGCTGTGTTGAATACTTTGTGGAAATTACTCTCGTTTCCTTGGTTGTTCAGCATATAGTATATGTGGGTGGCCTTACAAAAGAGATACAGTACATGGTAGTGCAATGAATGTTCGAGTGTCCTTAGTGAGAGAGGGTAGGGTTTGGAAACTTCTTGTACTATGGTTTGCTGATGATACTACATTGTTAATATGAATGGAAGTTGCAAGACTTGATGAATGACTTTCGGAGTGTATGTAAGAAACAAAATCTAAAAGTGGATGCAGTTAAGAGTAAAGTTATGATCTTTGAGAGGGGAGGCAGTGGCTGAATTGGTAGAGAGGCGGCCTGCAGTCCTAATGGATCCAGGATCGAATCCCGGCTGGAGCAGGGAACAGTTTAAGGATTTGACTTTCCTATAAGGCAGACTTTCCTGATCTACCAGATGATCCGCCGACATGTCGTAAAAATACCTCCGCTAATACCAATACACCAGTCCTGTATGAGACAGCCCTAGCATGTATTCAGTATGGATGGTGGGTGTTAGCGCCGAAGTGGTGACATGTGGAGGTGTAGGAGGACTACTGGGCCTTGGGACAGGTCACTGCCCCCAAGAAATAGGCCCTGCTGTCTTTTCCCAGAGTCGGACACGTAAAAAAAAAAAAAAAAAAAAAAAAAAAAAAAAAAAAAGTCACTGTGTGGTGAGGCTGGAAGGTCGAGAGATGGAGAATGTGAGTGCCTTCAAGTATTTAAGTAATGTGATAGTATGGATGGAATTTTAGAGGATGAAGTCCATGAAAGGGAGAGGTACAGCAGGAGAGAAATGATGCTGGTTCACCGAAGGCAGTAATAAGGAATGGGGAAGAATTAAAAAAAAAAAAAAAAAATGCTGTATGACAGTATTGTGATCCCTACTCAAACGTATAAAAATGAAGCTTGGACTTTGTTGAAAGGACACAAATCAAGAATGAGAGCAGTAGAAATGAATTATTTGAGAGGTATTTGTTGAGTTACATGGAGAGACAGATAAACAGTGAAGTGATGGGGTTCTGTGATATTGATGAGGAGGTGATTGAAAGAATACTCTGAGATAATTTATGTGGATGTGATTGAAAGAATATTGTAAGATGGTTTAGCCATATGGAGAGGATGGAGAACAAGAGACTGACTGGAAGATTGTTTGTAAATGAGTTGAAAGGGGGACTGAGGAATAAATGGAGGGATGGGATGGAAAGAGGGTGGTGTGAGGTGGAGGAAGACCAATCTAATGTCAGTGGACAGGTTGACAGGGAGATATGTTCATGGCCACTCCTTATGGGATTTATTAAGGCATCTGGCTATAGGTAGATGTTAAAGAGGCGGCCTGCAGTCCTGATGGACCCAGGTTCGAATCCCCGGCTGGGGCAGGGAACAGTTTAAGGAATTTCATTAAAAGCAGACTTTCCTGATCTACCAGATGACCTGCCGACATGTCATAAAAGTACCCCCACTAATACTAATACACCAGTCCTGTATGAGACAGCCTTAGCATGTATTCAATATGGATGGTGGGTGTTAGCACCGAAGTGGTGACATATAGAGAGGTGTATGGTATGTAGGAGGACTACTGGGTCTTGAGAGCAGGCTTTGAAGCCTATGCCCAGAGTCACACACACACACACACACACACACACACACACACACACACACACACACACACACACACACACACACACACACACACACACACACACACACACACACACACACACACACACACACACACACACACACACACACACACACACACACACACACACACACACACACACACACACACACACACACACACACACACACACACACACACACACACACACACACACACACACACACACACACACACACACACACACACACACACACACACACACACACACACACACACACACACACACACACACACACACACACACACACACACACACACACACACACACACACACACACACACACACACACACACACACACACACACACACACACACACACACACACACACACACACACACACACACACACACACACACACACACACACACACACACACACACACACACACACACACACACACACACACACACACACACACACACACACACACACACACACACACACACACACACACACACACACACACACACACACACACACACACACACACACACACACACACACACACACACACACACACACACACACACACACACACACACACACACACACACACACACACACACACACACACACACACACACACACACACACACACAGGAAGAGACCTGCATAACTTCCCATATTGACACATACAATATATTAATGTAGGGGTTGCAATATCCCTTTCCCATTAAACCAGTATCCCATTACTGTACTTCGCTTACTGAATTGATATGAAACTGTAAAATTATTATTTTCATTTCGTCATCATATCCTAGTTTCCCTATTACATTGGTCTTTGTAGGATCCAGGAGAAAGTAATCAAAGAACTAGGAAGGGAAACTTAATGTTGTAAAGCTGACATACCCAGAAGCAATTGTTCCTTTCATATATCTGTTATCATACTCTTCCTTGCCCTTATATAGCACACTCACATGTATTACACCATCTCATTCATCGATATTACGTAGTATCTTTGTAATAGTTTATGGATTGACTGTATGGCAGGTAACGCATCTGTAAAGAAAAATACAGTACCATACCAAAAAAGTATGTGTAGA
Source organism: Coenobita brevimanus (assembly GCF_032717465.1). Classification (NCBI taxonomy): domain Eukaryota; kingdom Metazoa; phylum Arthropoda; class Malacostraca; order Decapoda; family Coenobitidae; genus Coenobita; species Coenobita brevimanus. The sequence continues at coordinate 10,681,586 of NC_136958.1, forward strand.
TGGTTGTGCCTGTGAGCCAAAATTTGGGTGCTTCAATGGTGAGGAATGAGTGTGTGGCCCGTATCACTAGGCATGATGTTTGCTAGTTCACACTCAGTCTTGCTTTCTGGAGCCTACCTAATCCCACACTTCAGTGGGAAAAAAAGAGGTCAGAATGATGGTGATGATTAAATTTATGTGACAAGTGTCCTTTCTGTGCCACAGTACAGTCAGTATTTCATTTTTTCTTCTCTCCATATTCACTTTCTTTAAATTTTAAATAGTTGTATAATTTGACTAATACTTATGACCCTTGTTAAGAATACTTCCATTTCCTTATGTTAAAGGGACAGGGCATAGTGGGATCCTCCGATCACAACCTTATTACCTTAACCTGTCCTATCACTCCGGTACGGCCTGTGGACCCTCCAGGGAAACGTCGTCTGTGGCATTTTGAAGCCGCGGACTGGGAGGCCCTCAGGCAGTACTTCTTTGATTTTCCCTGGAATGATTATTGCTTCCATGGCCGTGAGCCATCTGAGTGTGCCTTGCGCATTACGGAGGTTATTCTCTCGGGCATGGAAGCATACATTCCTTTCTCATATCCTTTGACTAACGCAAGAAAGCCTTGGTTTAATCACGGTTGTTCTAATGCTTTCCGCAACAAGGAGAGGGCCTACAAAAGGTACCGGAGCCAACCCACCCCTGAATCACATCATCTTTACGTTTCTGCCCGGAATCGTGCTAAGTCTGTTCTTCGCTCTACTAAAAATAATTTCATCCATACTAAATGCTCTCAACTCTCCAGCTCGAATTCTTCCCGCTCCTTCTGGCACCTTGCCAAAAATCTTTCTAACAACTTTACCTCATCATCCTTCCCTCCTCTTTTCTACTCTGATGGTTCTGTAGCTATTTCTTCTACTGATAAAGCAGATCTCTTCGCACAGACTTTCTCCTCCAATTCTACCTTAGATGATTCCGGTGCTGTTCCTCCATCACTTCCCCCCTCTGACTTCTTCATGGCTGACATTAAAATTTCTTCAGTTGATGTATTTTCTGCCATCACTGGCCTCAGTACTAACAAGGCATATGGGCCTGATGGGGTCCCTCCTGTTGTTCTCAAGAACTGTGCTTCTGTGCTTACACCCTGCCTAGGCAAACTCTTTCGCCTTTGTCTGTCAACTTGTACCTTTCCTTCTTGCTGGAAGTTTGCTCTCATTCAGCCAGTCCCAAAGAAGGGTGACCACTCCCAACCCTCCAACTATCGTCCAATTGCTTTAACGTCCTGTATTTCAAAAGTTTTCGAGTCAATTCTTAATAGAAAAATTTTAAGGCATCTTTCCTATCACAACCTTCTTTCCGATCGTCAGTATGGGTTCCGTCAGGGACGCTCCACTGGCGATCTTCTCACCTACCTTTCAGACTCCTGATCATCCTCCTTTCGGGACTTTGGCGAAAGCTTTGCCATTGCACTTGACATCTCAAAGGCTTTCGATCGAGTCTGGCATAAATCTTTAATTTCCAAACTGCCCTCCTACGGTTTCTATCCTTCTATCTGTGCCTTCATCGCTAGCTTCCTTTCTGGTCCTTCTATAACCGCTGTTGTAGACGGCCATCTTTCTTCTCCTAGATCTATCAACAGTGGTGTTCCTCAGGGCTCTGTCTTATCACCAACTCTCTTCCTTTTATTCATCAGTGATCTTCTAAGCTGTACATCTAACCCTGTCCACTCATACGCTGATGACTCCACCCTTCACCTTGCCATTCGGTTCCCGCAACGCCCATCTCAACAGTTACTTCAAGAAACAAGGGATGAGGCTATGGCACACCTAATGTCTGACTTGGCTCGTATCTCTGACTGGGGTAAAAATAATATGGTTGTCTTTAATGCATCTAAGACTCAGTTCTTACACCTATCAACCTGACAAAATCTTCCACAGGTATACCCACTAATGTTTAATAATATTCAGCTTAATCCTGCATCATCCTTGAACATGCTTGGGGTTTCATTTACTCGGGACTTATCTTGGAAAGATCATATTACATCTCTTGTAAAATCTGCTTCCACGAGATTGGGTGTGCTAAGCCGACTTCGCTCTTTCTTTACTCCTGCACAATTGTTGACTCTATACAGGGGTTTTATCTGCCCCTGTGTGGAGTACAACTCTCATGTGTGGGGAGGCTCCCCACATACAGCTCTTCTCAATAGGGTGGAGTCAAAGGCTTTTCATCTCATTAACTCTCCTCCTCTTACTGACTCCCTTCAACCTCTGTCTCTTCGCCGCACTGTTGCATCTTTATCTCTTTTCTATCGCTTCTTTAATGGTCACTGCTCCTCTGAACTGTCTGCTTGCATTCCTCCACCTCTACGACGGGCGCGTAGCACCCGTCTGGCAGCAAACTCTCATCCTTTTTCTGTCCAGCTCTCTAATGCAAGAGTTAACCGTTACTCCCAGTCTTTCATTTATGCAACAGGTCAGCTCTGGAACTGTCTCCCTCTGTCTGTATTTCCTGCTGCCTATGATCTCCAGTCTTTCAAACGCAGTGTGTCGTGGCATCTCAAAATGATCGGATCTTGAATTTGGCTCTATATTGTATTTTGTTTTTCTCTTGGAGGGAACTGTTACTGCAGGCTCATGGCCTTTGGTTCCTTCTTCCTCGCATTAAAAAAAAAAAAAAAAAAAAAAAACTCTAGTTGCCAAGATGCTATTTGCATTGCTAGTGGTGGGTGATAGAGCAGGCACATTCCTTTGTTCCATGTTAAAAAAAAAAAAAAAAAAGTGCATATAGCTGTTGCTTATGCGAAAGTCTTCCTCATATGTGTTAGGGTCTTGTTTTATCCCGTCAGTAGAGTGACATTTTCATTTTATTGTTGCTATCTCACTCTCATCTTAAATGTCGGGACCAACTGCCTAGCCCTGGGCTCCTATACTCCTCATGGGGCAATGTAGGATTGGATGATGGATGGATGGATGGATCTCAAGACATTTGTAATTAGGTTAGGAGAGACTTTTTTTTTTTTAAATAGAGAAAGTAAATAGTAATCGCTAACCTCTTCAGTGCTAGAGGCCTGGCCTACAGTGAAGAAAATCATTTGTTGATAGTAGGAATGAAATGATAAACTCACCTGGATGCAAGGGGTTAATGGTATACACTTTTTCCATGTCACTGTACACTCACTTCAGGCTAACTTACACTGTGTCCAATATTATAGTGTGCCCCAGTTTAATTGACCATTCTGTTCACTGCAGGTTCAATGGATGGACATGTGCGACTGTGGTGTGTCGACACTAAAGGGTATCGATCAATCACACCACTATTTTCAGTGCCAGTGCCAGGTGTTGTCAATGCTCTAGCCTTCACAGCAAGTGGAAGTCACCTGGTTGCAGGTGTAGGGCAGGAACACAAGCTGGGCAGGTGGTACAGGCAGCCTGAGGCAAGAAATGCTGTTGTTGTTATACCTCTTGAAAAGAAATAAGCTGTTGTTATAATGTATTTTTGTATAAAATAAAAGTTTTCAAGATTCTTATTTGAATTTTTCATAAGTGAAACATTTCTGCTGAGTGTTGCAGGAAATGTTATAAAATAATAAGGATTAGGAAATGGCAGTTACCAGAAAGTTTGATGAGTGATGAACAAGTGAAAGGATTAATGAGATACATGGTAAAACCATCTTCATCTCCTGCTTTATGCCTCTTCATCTCTTTATTCCTTTCAAATTTGTATTTCATTGTAGTGTTGGAAATCTGTATCTGCCACTACTCAGTTCTGTATAAAATTTTTGATACTCCACAATTTTGCATAAAATTCTGCTCATTTCACTATCTGTTGTTTGTTAATTCTTCAGATTAGAGTCTAATATTTTTTTTTTTTTCTGAGCTAATTCCAGGTTTTTTCAAAACATACAAAATTATATCTTGTTACATTCCAGATACATTTTTTTTAGTGGCTTTTCATCTTTTAATGGTTAAAAACAATGTCCATCAACTCTTTCAGAATTTGAGAAATCTTTGTGATTTTATTGTAGTTAACCCCATACCCTTCTTATTTACCCCGAGAATGACCTTCTGAAGAGTTGAAATTCTTCAGTGTTGTTCGTGCCAAAGACTTGGACATTTTGTATGTGTGTGTGTGTGTTTGTGTGTGTGTGTGTGTGTGTGTGTGTGTGTGTGTGTGTGTGTGTGTGTGTGTGTGTGTGTGTTTTTACCTAATTGTGATATACAGGAAATGAGCTACGCTCATGGGGTCCTGTCTCTGTTTCTCAATAAGTCAGATTTAGCTTTAAACTCGTTTAAGTTTTTAGACTGGACGATCTCTTTGCACAGGTTTATACATCTATCAGGAAAACTATATTTCTTGATATCCTTCAAGCTGCTTGGTTTCTTCAGTTTCATTCCGTGCCCTCTTGTTACTTTCTTATCCCATAAAAACAGATCTTCTTTGTCAATTTTATCTACTCCCACCATGGTTCTGAACGCTGCAATCATGTCTCCCCTCCTTCTCCTTTCTTCTAAGGAAGGCAAATCCAGCTTTTCCAGCCTCTCTCTGTACGATGGATCTGCCAGACTGGGGACCATTTTGGTTGCTGTTCCTTGTATTCTCTCAATCTTGTTTATATCTTTCTTTTTGTGTGGGGACCACACTACTGCTGCATATTCTAACCTGGGGTGAATCATGGCCACTATCAATTTTTTCATCATTTCCTCATCCATATAATGAAAAGCTCTTATATTAGTCAGGAGTTTATACCTCTCTCTAACAGACTTGTTATTGTGTTTTTCAGGTGACAAACTGTCCTGGACCAGCACTCCCAAATCTTTCTCTTCTCTCGCTTTTGTGATTGGTTCATTACCCATCAAATAATTCAGTGATGGCCTCTTGGTACTTTTACTATTTTCCAATATTTTACATGAGTCTGATATCGATATTATTCGTAATGCCTTGCCTAAGACACATTCTATTATTAGTATTCCCAGGCCTGCTGCTGACTATCCAGGAGGAGGCGTAGCACTCATCTACTCTGCAGCACTTGCAAACGTTTCTCTCAATGACTCAGACCTGACCCCATCATCATTTGAATTTATGGAAGTATCAATAAATTTCCATCAGAATACCATTAGAATTGCAATTGTCTATCGACCAGGTCATCCGGGCAGAGATCGAGGTTTTATGGAGGAGTTTGGGCAGTTTCTTGAAGGGTTTTCTCTTAAACCTGGAGGACTTCTTGTTTGTGGTGATTTCAATTATTGGGTTGACAGTCCAGAGTCAAAACCATTTTCTTCAGAATTCCTTGAGTTGATCACCCAGAACAATTTTTTCAATCATGTGAGTAATCCAACTCATGTCTCAGGACATGTCCTTGACTTGATCTTGTCCCCTGTTGGTTGCAGGCGCGTATCAGATGTGGAGGTTGACTCATTTGACCCCCTCATCTCTGATCATGCTCTGATCACTCTTAGTTTTGATGTCCCAAAATCCCCTTCATATAAAAAGGTCATCAGGTTCAGAAATTACAACAATGTTGACCGCCAGTTGATGTGTTTTGAAATTGATCAACGTTTAAACTCCATCAATTCTTCAAGTCTTTCTTCTGGTGAATTGGTTGATATTTACAATAACGAGCTCAGGTCAATTTTTGACCATTATTGTCCTGAGGTAGTAAAAACAATCACTGTACGTGATAATTCTCCGTGGTATGGTCCATCCATTAATTCTTTGCGTAGACAACGTAGAAGGGCAGAACGTGAGTGGCGCTTGCAGCGGACCGAAATAACTCGTTTGCGTTATGTTTTTGCGAGAAGAGCAGTCGTTCACACTGTAAAAGCCCAAAAGGCTAGGTATTATCAAAATAAAGTTGATGCATGTGGTGGTGATCAAAAAAAAATTGTCTGCAGTTGTGAACAATTTGGTTGGTCGGAGGAATGTAATTGTTAAACCAACTTCTTTATCTGATGCCCAATTGGCTTCTGATTTTGTTTCATTTTTTACAAGTAAGATATCTTGCATAAGAAGTGATTTAGACAGCAGTTCTCCTAGTGAAGTGTACTCAGTTGACTTCCAGCCACGGTGCACCGGGGATCATTTGCTTTCAACATTTCATCCACTGGATGTAAACAAAGTCAAATGTTACATCAGAGAACTTAATAAAACATTTTGCTCACTCGATGCATGTAACATGTCACAACTGCCTGATGTGTATGAGCATGTTGCAGACTTTATCTGCAACATAATAAATAGATGCTTCTTAGAAAGTAATTTTGTGCGGTCTGAGAAACGTGCTTTGCTTAGGCCCCTAATTAAGAAACCTGGCCTTGATGTCGAGAGCATGACAAATTATCGTCCCATCTCTAACCTGTCTTTTTTATCCAAGATTATTGAGCGGGCCATACTTGACCAACTCTTACCACTACTGGAACACAACAGAGTTGTTCCTGTTGTTCAATCAGCATACAGAAAATACCATTCGACTGAAACTGCACTAATAAGGATTCAGAGCGACTTGGTGGCAAACACTTGTAGTGGGATGTCCTCTCTCCTAGTTCTTTTGGATCTGTCTGCAGCTTTTGATACAGTAGATCATAAACTATTGTTGGATGATCTGTATTTTTATGGCGTTCGTGATAGTGCCCTTTTGCTCCTTAAGTCGTATCTGTCGGACAGATCTCAGAGAGTGGTTGTTGATTACGCTAGCTCTGATTCTGCTCCTCTTCTATTTGGAGTCCCTCAAGGATCAGTTTTGGGTCCAATTCTATTTACTATCTACACAAGTAGTTTATCGTCTTTACTTGATGCTCATGATGTGTCCTATCATTTTTATGCTGATGACACCCAGCTCTATGTTAAGATGTCAGATATCAACGATACTAAGATAAAGTTTGAATCTCTAATGTCTGATATTAAGATTTGGATGGCTAAGAGGAAACTTAAGCTGAATGATGGTAAAACTGAGATCATCATCATCAGAGGAAACAGAAGGGGTGATGACACTGACAATGCCCTGGCTTTGAACATTGGCGTGTCACAGCTGCATCCAGTCAGTTCTGTTCGAAATTTGGGTGTTTATTTTAATTCTAAGTTAAATTACAAAGAACACATTAATCAGGTTGTAAGAGGGTGTAACTTGCATATCAGAAATCTGTATTCTGTGAGAAGATTCCTGAATAGACAGTGCCTCCTAACATTGGTCCATGCAGTGTTCTTGTCTCGTGTTGATTATTGTAATTCACTGTGGGTTGGTCTTCCAAATAATATACTAACAAAAGTTCAGTCTGTGTTGAACAGAGCGGCACGGCTTATCTTTGGTCTCCCCCCGAGAACCTCAACTACCCCGTTTCTGATTGAGTTGCATTGGTTACCAGTAAAGGCTAGAATTGAATTTAAACTGTGTCTTATTACATTCAAGGTTCTTAAGTTTGGTGAACCGAAGTATCTTGCTGAATTGTTAAAACTCCCATCGACACGCCCGGGTGTGATGTTACGCAGTGAAGATGATTCCTTGCGTCTTGATGAGCCAGAAGCCATTCACCAGTCATCTTTCTCTGATCGTTCTTTTGCATATAGAGCCCCTAGAATATATAACAGATTGCCATTGTCCATAAGACAACTCTCTACTGTTGAATCCTTTAAGAGACAGCTGAAAGCCTTTCTTTTTTCAAAATGCTACGATCTGGAGAGAGGTGTTATGACAGATGATTATAGGGTTTAATTTTTGCCACTTTCATGTATATATGATGTAGCTTGTATTATATACAAGAAATGTCACAATTCTTGTAATTGTAAAAATAACGAGCGCTAGTGAATTCCCAAAAGGAAGAACTGGCGCTTTTGAGAAACAAAAGGCCAGATTATTATTATTATTATTATTATTTCTTTGCATTAAATTTCATTTCCCACATCCGGCTCCAATCATGTATCCTATCCAGATCCTCCTGCAGCATTTTACAATCCTCCTCAACCGCTACCTTCCTCAAGATCTTTGCATCATCAGCAAACAGACTTGCATAACTGTTCACTCCATCTACCATATCATTTACATAAATCAGGAACATTACTGGTGCCAACACCGAGCCCTGTGGGATTCCACTTGTTACTTCTCTCCATCCAGACATCCTATCCTTTATTACTGTCCTCATTTGCCTGTCTCTCAAAAAGTCTCTCATCCATTCCAGGAGGTTTCCCTTCAGTCCTCCTATATGCTCTAGTTTCCACATTAGTCTCTAATGAGGTACCTTGTCGAAGGCCTTCTCCAATTCTAAATACACAATCCACCCAACCATCTCTCTCCTGTAGCACATCAATCACTCTTGAGTAAAAACTCAACATGTTGGAAACACATGACCTTCCACTTCTTTATTCCAAACTGACTATCAGCCAAAATATTCATCTATCTGTATATCTATTGCCAGACACCTCAATTCAGTTCAGGGTGGCCACAAACAAATTGCCTCCACGTCACCCTGTCCCCCACCATTTCGTTGCCCCACTCCCAACTCACACCCCCGTCTCTCATATACCTCTCCACCCCATCCCTCCATCTCATCCTCGGCCTCCCCCCCCCTCTCCCCCCCTCCACCTCACTCACATACACTTTCTTTGTCAGTCTTTCACCCTCCATCCTCTCCATGTGGCCAAACCACCTCAGTGTATTCCTCCTAACGCTTCCTATCACATCCACATCCACACCACAACACTCCTTTATATCCTCATTTGTCAGCCTGTCTTTCCATGTGACTCCACAGGCTCCTCTTAAATAACTCATTTCCACTGCTCACACTCTTGACTTGTGCCCTTCCAACAACGTCCAAGCTTCACATCCATACGTTAGAGTTGGTGTCACAATACTGTCATGTAGCAACTTTTTCACTTCCATGCTCACTTCCCTGTTTCTTATCACTGCTTTCAAGGAACCAGCAACCTTTCTTCCCTGCTGTACCCTTTCAAGCACTTTAACCTCCAAACCTCCATCCTTACTCATCACATTACCCAAGTACTTAAACGTACTCACATTTTCCAGTTCCTCACCATCCAACCTCGCTGTACATTCACTGACTTCACCTCTCTCAAAGACCATCACTTTCCTCTTCCCTACATTCACCTTTAGATTCCGTTTCTTACACACTCTCCTAAACTCATCCACCAAGCCTTGCAGCTCCCCTTCGTCTTCACTCAACAACACAGTATCATCTGCAAACAACAGTACAGGGAGTTTCCAGACACTATCCTCTCTCACCAGGGCCACTCCAACAGCACACAGACAGTGTGTATGTGTGTGTGTGTGTGTGTGTGTGTGTGTGTACAGCTTTGGCTATAGGTTTAATAAACTGTTCCCTCAGGACGAGTAATGTTGTGTGTCATACTCCTTCACATGTCACCACCTCAACAGTAATGCCCACCATCCCTACTGAATACCGCATTAACACCAGCTCATTCAGAGCTGGTGTTAATGTGGGTGATTCTATGATATATTAGTGGGTCTTGTGAAAGATCAGTAGTTTGTTTTAAGTAAATTAAAATCATGAGTCTGTTCCCTGTCCCAGGCTGGACCAAACTTCTGCCCCTTCAGACAGCAGACACTTCTCTAACCACTTCGCAACCTCAGACAGAAACACGAAATGGGAATTTGGTTACTCCGAGTGCTGTTTTAATCAATGCATTACACTGTACAAGAACAATATTACTACTGTAGCTGAAGGGATTTTATTAACTTCAACACATTCTACATGGCTAGAAAACAAGTGTGCCCTCTCCCACCCCCCACATCCCAGACTTGTAAATAAGGTTACGGTGGTGGGGTGGGGGAAGTGGTGGTGGTGGTGGTGCAGATCTTTATGATGGTGAGGATGGTAGAAGTAATGTTGTTATTTACCTTCCTTCTCGTTTTCATGTTGGTGGTGGTGGGAATTATTAAGGTGGGGAAGCGTTGGTGATGATGGTTATGGTGGTGATGGTGATAGTGGTGGTGGTGGTGAGGATGTTGTAGGTTGTCGTAGTGGTACTGGAGACGGTTGCAGTTGTGGTGGTGACTGTTGTGATGGTGGCGGCAGTGGTGTAGGTGATGGTAGTAGTAGTGGTGGTGGTGGTGGTGGCAGTGGTGTTGGTGTTGGTGATAGTGCAGATGGCTATGTTGTTGTTGGTGGTGGTGGTGATAGTAATGTTGGTAGTGGTGATTGTAGTGTTGGTCTTGTTGGTGGTTTTGGTTATGGTGATGGTGGTAGCAGTGATGGTGGAGATGGTTATGGTGGGGGTGATGGTGGTCGTAGTGGCGGCGGCGATGGTGTAGGTGGTGGTGGTGGTTATGGTGGTGGTGGTGTTGGTGGTGGTGGAGCCCGTGAACTATATTTACTCCCAGTCTTGGCGCCAGACGACTCGTGCAGCTGTCGCCATCTTGTACATGTCTCTCTCCCTTTAGCAACACCCCTTCTATACATCCACCACCAGCATTCTTTATCATCCGTTATCTCGGTTATCAGACTGGTGTGGTAGAGAGAGGAAGTGGGGGAGGGGATAGGAAGTGTGGTAGAGAGGCGGAAGCGTGGTGGTTGCAGCGATAAGAAAATAAGCTACATTTTATCTTTGGTTATCAGGCTTGTGTGGTATAGCTGTGGCAGAAGGAGGAGTTGAGAGTAGGGGACTGGGACTGATAGAGAAAGGAGGATGTGTTATTTATGGTAAGGTGTAATTAAACCATAGTTTTTTTTTTATCGTTGGTTATCAGTTACCAGATGTGTGGTTGATAGAGGACGGGGAGTGGGGTAGGGAGTATAGTAATGAGGAGGGAGTGTAGTGGCTGTGGTAGGATAAACCACAGTATTATTCACCCAAGGATATCATGGTTGTGTGCTAGAGAGACGGATGGTGGTGGAAAGGAATGTGGCAAAAAGGGAGTGTTGTGGCTGTTGCAGGTTATCTGTAGTTTGGTAAACAGCAGCATTATTTATTCACCGTTATCAAGGTTGTGTGGCAGAGAGAGGTTTCGGAGTGGGTGTAGGGAGTGTGAAAAAGGGCAGTGAATGTGGCTAGTGTGGCTGGATAAGCCAAAATGTAGTTTATCCTCAGTACAAGAGAGGGGGTGGGTCAGCATTAAGGAGTTAGGGAGTGTAATGGATATTGCAGGTAGAATGGTAAACCACAGTTTCATCAGGAGTGTGTGATAAAAATGTGGTAGACAGAGGTGGGGAGAAGGTAGTGAGTGACGCAGACAAAAGGGAGGATTAGGGTAGGGATATGAAGAGGTTTGGTCATGAGGAGGCAGTGCAGTGACTCTGGTAGAATAGGTACGTTGTCATAGGTAATCAGAGTCGTGTTGTTGAAATGTGATAGAGAAAGGAAGAAGGCAGTGAGAAAGAGAGAAATGAGGGTGGGATAAATGTTAAGGATTGAGGGTGTGTGGTAGCTGTGGTAGAGTAGAAGAGCAAATCATTTTTTTTTTTTCTTTCGAATCCTAAGTTATCATGGTTGTGTGGTTGAAGTATGGTAGAGGGAGGAAAGGGTGCAGTGCAGAGAAGAGGAATGGAAAGGAGAGTATGGTAGCTGTGGTAGGATAGAGGTAAGTCACATATTTATATGTCCTAGAACTTTGATCGTGAGACAGAAGCGCAATAGAGGTGAGTGGGAACGAAGTGTGTCAGGATAGTATGTTGTTGTGGCCTCAGATGCAGCTGTAGTTGAACCCGGTGGGCTTCAAGGTTAAGTTTTCCTTCCGTCCTCGTTTCGGGAGATAAAGGGAGAGTTCAGGGGCTGCAAAGAATTTGAGCTGCCCATTTATATCGGCGCCACCGCTTGAAGGGGTCCCTCTCGAACACCACGATATTAGGATAAACCATGACAATATTCGTCGAAAATTATTTGGGTCGTTTGTTAGAAAAAAGTCAAGTTCGGGTTTGGAAGTGTCGTAACCGTGGTGGGTAGAAAGGTAAGTCATATTACTGATTATCCAAGGGTGTTAAACTAAGGCTGGTGTGGTAGAGAGAGGATAAGGATAGGGGTGGGTATGTGGGTCGTTGTCATAAAAAGGAAACGGTATAGCAGATGTGGGGAGGTACAGAGTGTAACCTCAGTAATATTTATTCAAGGCTATTTGTACCAAGGCTTGTGTGTTATAACAATGTTAGGGAATGTGGTATACCTTTGGAAGGATAGTAAAGTGAACCACATTATTATTCATCACCGGTAATCAGCGTTGTGGTGTAGAGAGATGAGGGAGGTAAGACTGAGGTAGAGTGGTGGGATTTTGGTGGCAGTGTTAGGGTACAAGGGCAATCCACATTTATACTCTGTTATCAGCATATCATGTTATGTGGTAGAGACCGGAGCTAGGGAGGAAAGAGTGTGGTAAACAGAGAAGCTAACTGCTAGGGAGTATGGAGTGTGATAAACAGGGAGATAAAGGAGTAGAGAGTGTGATAGGAGGAGTAGGGAGTAAGGAGTATGGTTGAGAAATAAAGGACCAGAGGGTGTGGCAGAAAGATAAGGGAGTAAGGAGTGTGGTAGAGAGACAGAGGAGAAGAGAGTGGGACAGTGTAGCTAGCAAGTAATGAGTATGGTAGAGAGGAAGATACTGTAGTAGGGAATATGGCAGAAAGAGGAGGTAGGGAAGTGTGACAGAGAGGGATATGTAGAAGCAGCGAAAACAGTAGAGAGAGGAGGCAGGAGTAGGGTGTGTGGCAGAGAGAGGAGGTAAAGGAGTAAGGAGTGTGGTGGAGGATGGAGTGTGGTATCTGTGGTAGGGTAGAAGCAGGTACTGGCTGTGATCCAGGGTATGGCAGGCCTAGCGCTCAGTGTGGCGACGGCCGTGTGGTAAGGTGGTGGCGGGTGGGGCGGGGGACTTGTCGCCCCTCTGCTTCACTCGTTTTAGCTCATGTGTGTGTGTTTGTGTGTCAGTGACCCCCCCTCTGAGGCCGCCCACAAATGATATCATCCACCAGGGTGCAACTGATTGATTGTTAGACTCCTGGCAACAAGACAGTTCTCTCAGGAACGTCTTTACATAAAATCTTATTCTGTAATATTTATAACAGAGTTTATCATTTCGAAGGCCTCCGTCTCTCGAGAGGTACAACATTTAAGGCAGCAGCCTGCAGCTTACGAGACATTTTCACAACTCGAACCAGTTTAAGTGATCTAGTAATTAATTTAATACGACATCGATAATTATTCTACAGCACCACCACCTGTCTGTATATCGAGGTATACTCATACACTCGAGGGAGTCACCCAGCTCTCCCCTGGGAACCCGAGTCAGGTGAAAAAAATACCGAAGTGAACAGGTGAACCGGCAGGCAACCGCTCTGTCTGTCACGTGTTCTCCTCAGCGCTGGGATGTTTCGTCGAGGCCTTGCCAAGGGGAAGGTAAGTGAACTAACTTGAAGTGTGTGTATTTGGATTTTACAGTGGCGTGAGTAGTTCAGATGTAATAATAAATGGGTGCGTAGGAGAAAAAAAAATACACATAAAGAACTAGGCATACCCCTCGTCAGTAACGCTAACCTCTGTACAGCCAACCATACACATACTTCCCTCAAGTGGAAGAATAATATCCATATACAGAAATGCGTAGATAAAAATATGTATAATAATTTTGACCTAACATAGACCTGAAGAGGATCAAAGTCGGGCCGAAACTGTTTTATCTATACAGCAACCATAACGTAATTTCAACATGTAGGTATAATTCTTGCACCTGAAGGAAGTGTGTGTGTGTGCTGTTTCCTGTACAGGGCATTGTGCTGCTGATGAGGGGTTTGCCTAGTTATTTGTCTGTGTATGTGTCTATTTATTTCTGTATCCATTTATCGGTTTATCTATTTACTTGTCTATGTATCTGTTTGTTTATGTATTGTCAGACACCTAATCCAACTTCACCCTAGGTAGCAGGCCTCGATAAGTAATTTTAGTCTCTGATCACCACTCATCTGCACTCCTTCCTACCAGTCCAGGCAGCCCTTCATGCTCACTTACCTTCAGTATTATCATTCCTCTCTTTATACCTTTAACAACGCATCTTTTTAAACTTTATTTTTATTTGTTCAGTCTCCATACGATCTTTGTGTCCAGACTACCAATAACATTACACTTGAATACACTGACCCCCCTCAAAGGATGTTATCTTTATTTTATCAGTCCTATTTCCTGACGATTTTCTTAAGTTTAGGATAGACTAAAAGAAATCGATGAGTTAGATACAGCCTCCATTAACCCCTTCCTTACAAGACGTTGCCCTTAAGTTGAACAACATCATATGGTAGTAGAAAGAATTTTACGTCCTCGGATTAAAGGGGTTAAAGGATTTACTTCCACCCCACTCATTCAGTTGCGTAGTTAACACCTTCACTACGTTCTCTCTCTCTCTCTCTCTCTCTCTGTATGTGTGTGTGTGTGTGTGTGTGTGTGTGTGTGTGTTGTGGTACCGCCAGATTATTTTAGTAAAGCTAGGAACGACCTGTAATAGTAAAGAGGATGAAAGCGTGCCCTAACCTGATATAAAATCGTGTGAAGATAGCAAGATGAAAGTGGTTAAGCTCTCCAGGTTACCCCACAAATCCGCGTCTACATAATTCAAGTCGTAGTCAGTCCCTTCAATTCCATGGCTTATATTTAGATCCTGCCACCTTCATGCGATTTTATTCAGCTTAAGGAGAAAAATCAGGATGTGAGAGGGCCAACGAGTACTGTTTCCATTCCCGTCAGTTAAAAAATAGTCTCTCAAAAGTCAACAAAATCGCCCAGAGGATTCAAGAAGTTAAGACAACTGATGTAGTAACCATTTCAATCTAGTGACGTGTTATTCATTTTTACTCTTGCCATCTCAAAATATTTTACTGAAGTTAGGAAGGATCTCTGGTAGTGACGGGATTAATAAAAGCTACGAGTATAACTAGTAATTTTACCTTAACTTGGTCCTGATGTGTTTTTCCTTTTGCGGCCTATTTCAAGTAGCTCAGTGACAGAAAAAGAAAAATGCTATGGCTCGACATCTTTTCCACAGCACGTCTTCATTACTAGCACGATATTCTAGTATTGCTCTCTCATTATAACTCAATTTTCAAGATGGAGAGATGGCAATTTCTGGCCGTTAGTGTAGAAAAAAAAAAAAGTTTAATCCCTCCAAGTCTCTCTCTCTAGGGGTAGCAGGGATTAAAATGTACATCGTCGGACTAAAGGAGTAAAGACAATGACTGAAGGTGTGATAGAGGGGTACATAACACTCAAGGGGTCATTTGTTTAATCATCTGCCGCCTACCACCGCATCCGGCGAGAAGTGAACGTCGACAAAAAGATTTCAGTGCTGTATTCTTATCTTGTTCAGCAACGATCCCTGCTCCCACGACACACCACCCTCCCGCATCATCATCATCACATTTCCCCACACCTACGGATGAATAAAGTATAAAAATGATGTAGCAGTGCAGCTTTATATGATCTGGAATGAAATGAGAAGTGTAAAAGCAAGCATGTGAAATTTTCCGCTCAGCATTTTTACCCCTTTAGCCTGAGGACATCTTTTTCATTTTATTTTTGCTGCTCCCACACGATTACTTTAACTTAGAAGAGACCTCATGTTGTGAAGGGGTTACTGAAGACTGCGCCTGACATATTCGGTTCGAACAGCTTCTCTTAAACTGAGTAAAATCGTCTGCTGGTATTAAGAATAAAATAATATTTCATTTTAGTGAAATGGTTAATGTAATAACTCAAGCACCGGTATGTGGTATGAATCCCCAGTATCATATACGCCAGAGTGTTACTCTTTTATTTACTAAATTTGCCCTTAACTAAAAGAAATTTTAGGCTATCCTGGATAGAGTAAACAACACCTGTATAATTATTGTAGGTTTATTGTCCAGAACTTTGGCTACTGCACATCCTATGTACTATCACTATGAAAAATTCGCTTACTTTTTCCTGCCGGCTGTGGCGATCGTAGGTGTTACATGAAATATTGTCATAGTATTGCAGTATGAAGTATAAACCACACTACAAACGAATTTGAGAGGGAAGGATACTCTCTGATGCTCGATGAGAAATAAGGAACATGGGAGGTAAGATACAGTGCTGGCAGGGGACTGTCGTCGAACTTACCTCACTACATGCAAATCACCAAAGGTCACCAAAAATATGGAAAGTGTTGCTCGCATGGGGAAAGTCTCAGCCATGAACGGTTGCAGATACGATAGGGTACTGCTGAGGTCTGCAACCTCACAAACAGATCTTGACTTAAGTATTCAACGTTTATCTCATGTATGACTAAAAACCTCCATGCAGTTTTTCGACGAGTCACACGGGAAGGGCCTTACATGGGGCAACATATTTGCTATAGTTCTTGAATGACACGCATGACATCAGCCACCCAGTATAGTATATGCATGCCAAATATCATTAAAACTCTCAGGATACAAGGTTGAATGATACTGGGTGGTGTCAACTCGAATAGAATAGTGGAGTTTTACCGACCACAGGAGAGTTAATATGCGGTCTGCTGTCTAGAGGAAGCTTGAAGACAGACAGACACGCCAATCCCCACTGCCACGGGCACAAAATACCATTCTACCCGGGATGTTGCCAAGACTGATGAAAGTAGGCCGTCACTACCACCCCCTTCCCCCTTGGAATCTTGAAGGCCCTTTACTATAGTTACAAGGCTCATGGTGACATGATTATTGAGGGACCTGGAGCCCACCATCTTACTTGCGAAGCAGCATGACAAAATTAATGTTAGTCATCATTTCATTAGCAGACAGTGACACAAATGGACGTCGTCTACTTCACATTGAAGTCTTGCACGAAAAGACACATGTCTGTTTTACTTTGGAGGCAGTTTGTTTTAATGTCACCATTTCGTCAGAGTTATTCACTGTATGACGACTTTTCAGTAATATACACCGGGATGGCAAATGAACGACTAAAATGCATTTTAACAGTCTTGAATTTGGTAACAACAAAGTTCTTTTCAGTTAATGAAGAGAGACGGTAGATATGGCAGCTGAGTTGAACAGGGTAAATTTGAAAGTAGGCTTGGAGATTTACAGGTATTGCCGTATAATGAAAGTTGCATAACTGATCTTGTCATCTCCCAGTAAAACTGCACGAAGTGGTGAAATGTTTTTAGTTCCTTCAGCCCAGTGACGTACTTTTTGTCTTTTTGTTTTATATTTGCTGCTACAGACGATTGTTACACAGGTTAGATATAGCCATCATCATCCTCTTCACAACAAGAGGCCCTGTCCAAGGGAAGCTAAATTATCTGGAGATATCGAGAATAAAGCAATAAAATAAGTCACTGGATTTAGGAGGTTAAGAATATACAAAACAATATGTATATCCAGGACTGGCAATTCAGACAGTGCCAACTGTGGCAGCGAAAGCAAGCGAATAATTGGAATAAGTATAAGATGAAGGGGCTTTGTTAAGCAAATAACCAAAGTAACAGTAAAGGATAGGAATTTACTTCTATATGAAAAAAAGAATGGAATACAATCAATGTTCTTGCCTTTCTCATTACTAATGGATCAGAACGTAAACTGTGGAATGCTCGAAGTAAGAGAATGGATTATGTTAGTTGTCACATGGGGAACTTTGAAAAAATCTTTAATACGGAAGCAAATGAAAGAGGAGCAATATCCGTAATTAGAAAACAGAAATGGACAACTGAAGTCTTTTTTAGAAAAGGTGGTTAATGGACAAACGGGATAACTAGGCCTAAGTAGCAACCGAGAGATGGAATAAGAAGAAGCCAACAAATCGACATGGAGAGCTGAATGAATGGAACAGATAAAAGCTACGAGATCAGAGTGCAAATAGATGGTGGAACCTTTTTCCTGTCGTGAACTGTCATACTACATCCATGACTTACCCTCGTCGCGATTTTATAATTTAGACGCAAGCTGACGAGTATGGACCAACTGACCTAATGCAGTTGCTCATTCCTAACGTATTTTATGTGTTTATTTCTTTGGCATTTATTAAAAACCTTGAAAAAACGTCGAGACTATTGGCCTTGGTCATCGAGAGCTGCTTTGAAAATGAAAACCGGAAAAAAAAAAAAAAATGAAATAAGCCCGAGGTGGAATGGAAAATGACAATACCAGTCTCGTGAAAAGTACCGTATGCTAAACTGATTAGTGAGATACGCATGTTTGCGTCAGTGCATATGTGTGTGTGTGTGTGTGTGTGTGTGTGTGTGTGTGTGTGTGTGTGTGTGTGTGTGTGTGTGTGTGTGTTTTATTAATCTTATGTATAGATTACTAGAACAATACGGGTCGATGTCCCAGGGAATGTTGGAATCTATTTCTCTCATAATGCTGCGCAGGAAATAGCGACTGGTCATTCGCTTAAAATGTCTGGACTGAGTATCCGAGCCAAGGACCCTACTCTCCGACTGAGGCATCAAAAGACAGGCAAATGTGTGGATGAATCAATCAACTAATTAATCACAATTACCCTTATTCCAGTAACGATGCGGTGATGTTTACACTCGTGTTAGATGCTACATAACGTCCACCCCCAACCCCCACACCTCCACAGCTAGTACTTTCAGAGATACCCATACCCAAAAACTGTTTTTATGGTGAGGATACAGCAGTTTCGGACCAACTTTGACCCTGTTCGTCTAGGTTGTGTCGAAGCTGGTGTATCCTTACAATAATCACAGTTCAGGATGTGGGCAGAATTCTTCCATATGAACTATTCACGAAACTGTGAAGACTAAACACCGTTTCAGATAATTTTTCGAGAATGTTGTTAAGGTGCATGATTCCATATAAGTAAACCATTGTTACTGGTTGTCTGTACATAGCAGATATTATGAATATTATGTGGAGGATAATGGCGATAGGATTTAAAAAAAAAAAAAAGTGTGGTGGAGATCTTCACTGAGTAACAATGTTTCATCGTCCTGAGCTTTGTCGAGTTACTGGCATAGGTTAGCAAAGTGAAGCATTGATTCTCAGTATTAGACCTCCACCTCTCAAGTTGTGTTTTTTACCGAAGATATTGCCAGATATCCCATTATTGCTGTCCTTCAAGTAATATTAAAGGAATAAAAGCAATATTTCTCATCGATAACCCTCAAGGATGTGGGAAAGTCACCAATGAGAGCATTTTTAAAGAAAATATTGAGCATTTATTGGACTTAAAAAAAAAAAAGGTCATATCATTTAATAGAAAAGGTAGTGTTCGTTTTTTAATACTATTATATTTAATTACGTCCTAAAAGCCAGCTACTCTTTTTTTTTTTTTTTTTTTTTTTTTTTTTTTTTTAATGAGCAATGCGCAGCAAAATTGTGCAGCCCCACTCCAGTGCAGGTAATTCTGTGAAACCTGGGGGCCCATAGCAAACACAAATTATATTGTAGGTAGCCTTAAAAAGGTGTCCGTGGCAACTACTTAATTAGTTTTAAAACTGGTTTTCTGTAACGGGATACTTTCTCATGCTAGGCAACTTTCTGCAAACTTCCTTTCTCCTCCTCTACCATGGAAAACGCCTTGTCTACTCTGTGGAGTGGGAAAAGGTGTCCGGTAGGAGGTTCCAACTGCTCAGTTATGTCCTTTTATTTCCCTCATAATGGGTGGCTGGAGTTTATTATTGCTCTCATAATGCTACTGAGGGCAAGTGACTGAGCATCCATTAAAAGTCTGATCTAGCCTAGCTTCAGACATCTACGTTTTTGATAGATCAGTGAAGGATGAAATTATTATAAAAAGGGGGAAGGAGTTTCATGAGTGTTACAAAAATGTACACAAGTATATCGTCCACGTGACCGATAATTAATCCATCTTTAGAAAAGTTGTCCATACAGTAAGGTATCAACACAAGCCTTGCATCTATACTCGTAAATGAAACTGCGTCTCATACTCTGCCGATACTGAGAATCACTGATCAGTATTTTCACCCTAAATATCCCTTGCTTGTGAAACGACCTTAAATGAAAAAGTTACTCATTTCTTTTAGTAGAAATATATTGCAAGATATGCCAACCCATTAACTTTTATTAACCATAAAGACAGTAAGTGAAGAATACGATTAGCACAGTAACTCCACATTTCTAAGGTCCACCTGCATAAATTTCCCCACAGATGCCGTAACCGTTCATGCCGTGACCGTTCATGTTCACAGATTCGAAAGTCTCGGTGGCTCGTTTGGCGTTGAAGCAAAGCGTCGTTAGCGCTTAGTGCTGATCATGATGTGAGGGAGTGTGTTCGTTAGCTTGGTTGTTGATGTCTGTGTTGTCGTCTGGATTAATTTTGTTGCCCTGTAACTGAGTAAGTATTTGTAGTTTTGGTACTCATCACTGCACCATGATTCACAGGTAATCTGACGTTCAGGGAGGGCAGAGGATGTCTTGATCTGACATTGTGCAGCCAACTCTCACCTGATGCCGTCATGCCTTACCCCTGACATCACACCCATTTTGCCATCCCTCTCCACTCCATATCGCCTTTCCCAGCTTCATGACTTCTCTTCACCTTCTCATGCCATCTCATCCATCCCACACCTTCCCCATTTACCCTCACCTTCTTTTTCTTCATGTACCCCATCCCTCCTCTCCCCTCCCCTACCATCCGCCCTTCTCCCTTCCCTACCATCCCTCCTCGCCCCTCCCCACCATCCCTCTTTATCATTTCCTTACCATCTCTCTTTCCCATTTCCCTACCATCCCTCCTTTCATTTTCCCTGCGATCCCTTATTGCTCTCTCTCTCTCTCTCTCTCTCTCTCTCTCTCTCTCTCTCTCTCTCTCTCTCTCTCTCTCTCTCTCTCTCTCTCTCTCTCTCTCTCTCTCTTTGTTGTTTCCATAATTCTGCAGGTGATATAAATAAGGCTGACTGGTCCGTAAGTCTCTGGTAGTTGTCATGTTGCCCTTTAAAAGTATTGCAATGATAGTTACTGTTCTCTGTTCTTCTGGTATGGTGCTGGTTAGTAGTCTTATCTTTATATATCTATCTATTGCCAGATGTCTTAATCCCGTACGGGGTGGCCACAAACAAATCGCCTCCACGTCGCCCTGTGTCCCGCCATTTCACTGCCCTGCTCCCAACTCACACACCCCTCTCTCGGCCTCCCCGTCCCTCTCCCCCCCTCCACCTCACTCACATACACTCTCCTCGTCAATCTCTCACCCTCCATCCTCTCCACATGGCCAAACCACCTCAGTGTGTTCCTCCTAACGCTTCCTATCACATCCATATCCACACCACAACGCTCCTTTATATCCTCATATGTCAGCCTGTCTCTCCATGTGACTCCACAGGCTCCTCTTAAATAACTCATTCACTGCTCTCACTCTTGACTTGTGTCCTTCCAACAACGTCCAAGCTTCACTTTCGTACGTCAAAGTTGATATCACAATACTGTCATGCAGCAGCTTTTTCACTTCCATGCTCACTTCCCTGTTTCTTATCACTGCTTTCAAGGAACCAGCAACATTCTTCCTTGTTACACCCTTTCAAGCACTTCACCCTCCAAACTTCCATCCATACTCATCACACTCCCCAAGTACTTAAACGTACTCACATTCTCCATTTCCTCGCCATCCAATTTCACTGAACATTCACTGACTTCACCTCTCTCAAAGACCAACACTTTACTATTCGCTACATTCACCTTTAGATTTCATTTCTTACACCCTTTCCCAAACTCATCCACCAAGCCTTGCAGCTCCCCTTCGTCTTCACTCAACAACACAGTATCATCTGCAAACAACATTACAGGGAGTTTCCAAACACTACCCTCTCTCAATAGGGCCACTCCAACATCCACTGTCCTACCTTGTATCTCTTTTTATTACCCCATCCATGTACAGATTGAACAACCATGGAGACATGACACATCCCTGTTTCAACCCAACCTTCAAATAGAAAAATTCACTCAGTTCACCATCCACACGCATTGCAGCCTTAGCACCATCATACATACCCTTCACAGCATTCAACAACTTCCCATCCACTCCATGTATTCTTAATACTTTCCACTTTCCTTGTCTATTCACCCTGTCATATGCTTTCTCCAAATCCATGAAGGCCGCATACAACTTCTTTCCCTTCCCTAGAAACTTTTCCACTAAAGATCTAAGAATGAATATCTGATCTACACAACCTTTTCCCTTCCTAAAGCCTCCCTGCTCTTCTCCAACTAATTCCTCTGTTATTTCTCTAACTCTGTCAATACATATCCTACCATACACTTTTCCTATTACAATAAGAAGACAAATGCTACAATGATTACCACACGCTTCTTTTTCCCTTTTTGCTTTGTACAAGGGAATAATTATACCTGACTTCCAATCTTCCGGGACTCTACCTTCCTCCCAGGCCAATTAGCACATCTTCCACATCCATTCTACTACTATCTCTCCCCCATGCTTCAGCATTTCACCACACACTCCATCAATTCCTGGGGCTTTCCCCAATTTGACTTTCTTCATTGCTTCCACAACTTCTGTCCTACTGATTTCTTCCTGTCTTCTCACCTCCCTCCTTCTCCCAGCCATTCCCCAGCCACTTATACTCGCATTACTTCCATTCTCTATGTTCAACAATTCCTTAAAGTGTTCTCTCCATCTGCTCATTTTTTCTCCGTTCTCCACTAGTAATCTACCATTTTTATCTTTCACTACCCTACTAACTTCACTGCCACCCTGTCTTACTCTCTTCATCTCTTTCCAGAACATTTTCTTACAGTCCCTCCACATTACAGTCAAATTCCTTCCAATTCCTCATCCACCCTCTTCTCTCTCTCTCTCTCTTACTAATCTTTTCACCTCTCTCTTCCTTTCTACATATAACTCTCTCTTCCGCCTCTCAACTTATAATGCTAGTGCTCCACTGATTTCATGCCTCAACTTTTTTACTAGCCGTGGATGAATCAGATCTGGACCAGGGGATTTATCAGTCTTCAAGTGATATTATCTCAAGGACTTCGTTTTCAGTTATCTGAATATCGTCTGTTTGGTGATCCATCTCTTATACTGTAGGTCCAAGTTTCTGTGTGTGTGTGTGTGTTCTTACCTACCTAATTGTTCTTACCTAATTGTATCTTTACAGGAATGAGTCAAGCTCGTACTGTCGCGTGTCTTAAACCATATTTATCGTACATATCCTTTAATTTGTGAATTGTTTTGGCACACACTATTTCATTCGGTAGTGCATTCCATTGATCAATTGCTCTGTTTGGGAAACTGAATTTCTTTACGTCTTTATCACCTTTCTTCTTATGCAGTTTTTTGCAGTGTCCTCTTGCTGATACTTCTCCATATGTTAAGTAATCATTTATGTCTATTTTCTCCTTTCCTGATATGCATTTATATAGCATTATCATGTCACCTCTTTTCCTTCTCTCCTGTAGTGTTGGTAGATTCAGTTTATTTAGTCTTTCTTCGTAGCTTAGGTCCCTTAAGCTTGGTATCCATCTTGTAGCGGCCCTTTGAACTTCTTCAATCTTGTCTATGTGCTTTTTGAGATGAGGACTCCAGACTACTGATGCATATTCCAGGGTTGGTCTAATGAATGATGTTATTATCCTTCTTAGCATGTCTTCATTTATGTATGTGAATGCTATTCTCATATTTGCAAGCAGTGTATACATGTTCCGTACCTTCTCGCTGATGTAGTCAGCCGGAGATAGTCTGTTGTTGATAATCACACCTAGGTCTTTCTCTCTTTCTGATGTGTATAGGGTTTTATTTCCTAACTTATAATCCCAATCAGGTCTTTTTCCACTTTTACCAAACTTGATTACATGACACGTGTCCACATTGAATTCCATTTGCCATGTACTACTCCATTCATGAAGTTTATTTAATTCTTCTTGTAGCTCTTTACAAGAGTCTGTGTTAGCAATTCTCCTTTGTATTTTTGCATCATCTGCAAACATATTCAGATAGCTATCATTTCCAGTGTTACTATTTATATCATTTATGTACACTAAAAACATGATTGGTGCCAGCACTGAACCCTGTGGTACTCCACTAGTCACTTCTTTCCATGATGAGTAGTTTCCTCTTAGTACTGTCCTCATTTCTTTTTTTATGAGAAAGTCTTGCATCCAACAAAACAGTTTGCCTCGAATTCCTCCTTGATGGTACAGTTTCCATAAAAGTCTTTGGTGTGGTACTGTGTCAAAAGCTTTCTTGAAATCTAAATAGATACTGTCCACCCATCCTTCCCTTTCCTGTATTGTGTTTGTTACTCTGTCATAGTAGCTCAACAGATTAGTAACACATGATTTTCCTTTTCTGAAACCAAACTGTCTTTCTGTTATCATACTGTGTTCTTCTAGATGATTTACCCAAGCTTTTCTTATAAGTTTTTCTAATACCTTGCTTACAACACTGGTCAGTGATACTGGTCGGTAGTTGAGCGGATTTTGTCTATTTCCTTTCTTGAATACGGGGACAATATTTGCTTTTTTCCAAATATCAGGTAGTTTACCTTGACTCAAGGATTTCTTGAAAATTAAAAATAATGGTTTACATAACTCCTTTGCACATTCTCGTAATACCCAACATGAAATTTCATCAGGACCACTTGCTTTTCCTCTGTCTAATCTACTTAACTCCTCCTGTATTACTTTTTCTGCTATTTGTATATCTGGTAGTAAGTGTGGACATGCGTGTTCCACATAGTCCCTCTCAAAATTTTTTTCTTCTGTAAAAACTAATTGGAAATTCTTATTTAGTGCTTCACAAATATCTTTCTCTTGTGTATAAGTGATTCCCTCGTCCGTAATGGATTGTATTATATCTTTTACTTTAGTTTTGCTTCTGATATAGCTGTAAAACAGCTTTGGTTGATCACTACTTTTATTTATTATATCCTCCTCAAACTGTTTTTGGGCTTCCCTCCTTATTATTGTATAGTCGTTTCTTGCCTGTTTGTAATTATTATACGCCCTTTCACTATTGTGTCTTCTGTATCTATTCCACAACAAATCTCTTCTTTCTTTTGATTTTTTACATTCTGTATTGAACCATTTCTGTATTTTCTTATCTGCTTCTTTGTGCTGTGGGATGTACTTCTGGACTCCTGTATCATAAAATTCACAAAATTTTTTATATACAGCATTTAAATCTTGTCCTCTAAGCTCATTTTCCCAATCAACTTCTAAGAAATACTTCTTTAGGTCTTGATAATTTCCCTTTTTATAGTTTAGGCTCTTTTTGTAACTATCATTGCTGTTTACTATGTCATATGCTATCCTGAAGTTATAATTTAGTACTACATGATCGCTTTTGCCGAGTGGAGGGTGATATATTAAACTGTCAATATCATTTTCTTGCCTTGTAAATATTAGATCTAGCACTGAAGGTACATCAAGTCCTCTTTTTCTGGTGGTTTCCCTCACATGTTGCGTTAAGAAAAACTTTTGTACGAGATCCAGGAGCTTTTGATCCCAACAGCTTTCTTGGCTATTTATATCTAGAGTATTCCAATTTATATTTGTATTGAAGTCCCCAGTTAGTATAATTCTTTACGATTTCTCTTCCATTTTATGTAGCAATGATCTTACACTCTGAATTGTACTCTCTGCCAGGTCCTCATATTCGTCTCTTTCCCATGTGTTTGATCTGGGTGGCATGTACAAATTGGCTACAATTACTTTACCTTCAGATGTGTCGATCTCTACTGCAATCAGTTCTACTTGTGATGGTATATCTAGTTTTATTTCCTTGACTTTTAGATTTTTCTTAGTTAATATTATAATTCCTCCTCCTTTTTTTAAATATCTGTCTCTTCTCCATATATTGTATTCCTCTAAGTTTAGTATGTCATTTGATATCCTTGGTATTAATTTTGTTTCAGTTAGGCATATTATTTGTGGTTCATTTTCTCTGACATAATCATTCATCTCTAGTAATTTAGATACCATTCCATCCACATTTGAGTACATCAACTTTATCATCTTGTTTATATACTTGTCATGACATGGTTCTACTACCTTCCTCCTTTTTCTTCCATCCTGTTTGTGTACCACTTTCGTACCTGCAATCCTATTACTTTGTAAAAAAAATTTCTTCTTCTCCTCTTCTGATCTTCCCTCATTTTTTGTTTTTGCTTCCTCCCTTTTCTCTTTCAGTAATTCCAGTTCCTCTTGTGTTAGGCATCTTTTTATCCATACATTTTTGAACTCCTCTTTTTCCTTAAGATTCTTTGCATTTTTTAGTATCTCTTCCACAGTGTTTACACTCTGAAAAGTCACCTTTAGAGGTCTTGTCTTGCTTTTCTCGTATTTCCCTAACCTTTTGTATGTCTTTACTTCAGATTTCCTCTGATACTTCTTTCAGTAAGCTCATTACATTTGCCATCTCCTTTTTGTCTCTTGTGATCTTGTTTTTAACTTCATCCTCTTCTATACCAGTGATTACTATTGATTTGTTTATCTCTACTGAATCTCTGACTAACTTTGGATTGTTTTGGATCATTCTTTTCACCTCCTTTTTAATGCTTTTTTCCTCCACCCTTGTTTCTAGGTCTTTCTTTACTTTCACCATTTCAGCATACGTGGTTTCTACATCATTTTTGTAGCTTTGCACAGCTTCATTTACTTGTGTTATCTTCTCCTCAATATCACTGCTCTGGTCAATAAGACTGCTAACTTGCCTAATTGTCTCTGTGTCATTTTTGAACTCTTCCATAACACTCTCGTGACTGACTACTGTACTTGCCATTTCACTCATTTTCTTCCTAAGTGTACTCAATTCCACGGTTAGTTCACTGATGGTTGTGTCTTTCTTATTGGCCTCCCTTCCTAGTTTTTCTATTTCTTCCTTTTGCAAGTGCATCTGCTTCTTTATTTCATCAATTTCATTTTTGAAAGCCATTTCTAGTTTGTTTACACGTTCAACCAGTCTATTGTGGGTCTACTTCAACCAGTTCTTGGTAGAAATCATTTTGCTTTTTACCTTTATCCCTTTTCTTTTCCAAATTTGTTTTACTGAAGTATGTATCCATTTTGCAATACTTAAAGCGCAAAGCATATACTTACAATCTCCGTCTTGTTGTAGTCTAAACAAACCTCAGAGATGACTCGGCGTATTCTTTCGTCTTGGTTCTATTTCCTGTTTTTACAAGTCTTGTTGAAACTTATTATTTTTTTCCTTTTTATAATGAACAATCATTTAGTCTAACCTGGTACTGAGCTTGACTCATACAAAGATACTATTTAGGTAATGCCACTGGCCGTGATGATTTGGTACGGAGCGCCGGTGTCACACGTCCGCCTAGATTGAATCCCTGTGTGTGTGTGTGTGTGTGTGTGTGTGCGACTCTGGGCTTAGGCTTCACAGCCTGCTCCCAAGGCCCAGCAGTCCTCCTACATACCATACACCTCTACATGTCACCAGTTAGGCGCTAACACCCACCGTCCATATTGAATACATGCTGGGGTTGTCTCATACAGGACTGGTGTATTGGTATTAGCAGGGGTATTTTTACGACATGTCGGCGGATCTTAAGGTAGATCAGTAAAGTCTGATTTAATGAAATTCAGATCCTTAAACTGTTCCCTGCCCCCGCGAGGATTGATTCTGGGTCCGGTAGGACTGCAGAACACCTCTCTACTGATTGAGCCACCCCCATGGTAGAACAACGTCAAGTTCCCTGGTTCCCTGGTGAACACACCTGAGATGAAACTGGGTAGAGCTTGGGCTTTGTCTTTATCCTTGGTAACAAATTCTGGTTCCTCATTTGCTTTTGAAATTATGTCTGGTACACTCTTTTGTGGTCTTCACGTAAGTCAAAAATTTCTTAACGTTGCTCTGTACCGTACCTCAGGGACAGGGTCCATCTCGTTTTCTTTGCTGATTTTTCTTGTTATGGTTTTCACCTGAGTACGCTGTCAAGCATATTCCCAGTATTTCACTGGGTCTCCCGTTTGTATATATCTTTGCCAAGATCTGACTTTCTTCTGTACTGCTTCCACAATTTTCTTGTGCAGGTGACTTGGGCCATTTTTACATTCATTGTCAGTTACAAAAACTTTGCTTCAGCCTCTTGTAGTTTTTCCACATTTTTTTTTTTTCCCACCGAGCTTCAGCATTGTTCTCTTTCCTAATCTAATGAACCCCTTTCTGAGTAAATTCCTTCCTCATTTCTTCATTCTTTTTGTCATATAGGTAACATTTCTTAATGTTTTTGTACTTAGTTGTATAGCATTTGTACTGGAATTACAGCATGCCATGGTCACTTTTCCCTAAAGGGGCTGTTAGTGTTAAATCATGTATCATTTCCTTAATTGTTAATATCAGATACAGTAAATTTGATTGTTTGTAATCTCTGCCACTGGTTGGTTTAGTTACAGGCTGATATAAATAAAGATGCATAATTGCCTCAGTAAAATCATATTCTTTAGCTACTGTTCTCAGCTCCGGTTGTAGTTCAATCTTCACAGCCTATGTTTGTGTAGTTAAAGTCTCCTCTTATTAGGATAGGCTACTGTACATGATAAGCCTTTAACACAATCATTTCTCGTAACTGCTCTCCTCCTTGTCTCCTCGGTTAGATTTAGTCAGCCAGAGAGTTCTGGAATTGTGATAAGATGGATGTTTCATATACATGCAATCCGTTCTTGGTGCAGAGCAGGGCTATTCAACTGGCGGCCCGCGGGGATAACCCGGCCCTTGAGTCGTTTTTATTTGGCCCTTTGACCGACTCAGAAGAATGAAAATATACACATAAACAAGCATAAAACAAGTTGTTGTTTTTTTTAATTTATGTATTTAGCGGAGAATATAAACGCAAGTAGTATATGAATTTTTAGTTTTTTTCTATGTGTAAGTGTTTGAGGGGAAAAATACAGGTAAAATAATGTATGGCCCTTTTGTTCTGAGTTTCATAATGCGGCCCTGCTCCTCGAGTAGTTGAATTGCCCTGGTGTAGGTAATGATGCTTCTGCCTGTATTATTTATTGTATTTAATCGAGAACATTATATATTCATAATTTTTTTAATCCGGTTCCGTAATCTCATGTGAGGTAGACTTCGGTTTAGCTTCAGTGACAAATACATTATCTGGCTTCCAGCCTGCAGTTTTTATTCTCAACCTCAATTTTTCTATTGTATTTGCAAAAGAATCAGAATATGTATATCAGCATTGCAGGGCTATCTATCTATCTATCTATCTATATTATTGTTATGGAACTGCCTAGCCCCGGGCTCCTACGCTCCTCATGGGGCATTGTAGGATTGGATGATAGATGGATAGTCTATGACTTTTTTTTTTTTTTTCCAATTCCTTGGTGGGCCTCTTATCCTGAATATAATGTTTCCAAGTCTCTTTGCATTGCCTCTTTTTGGTATTCTCTGTAATCACCTTCAGCTCTTGCCTCTGTGTCCTCGTCAGGTCATGCTGTCTAGAAGTTTTCTAGCATCGTTGATCTGCACTAGCTAGTCCCTTGTTTTGTTTATTTTAAATCAGAATTTCGTCCTCTATTTGGGGGCGAATCCACCTGTACCAACAAAGGCCTTATCGTACCTTGCATTTTAGGTCATAGTCTATGCACTTCCATCAAACTGTCCTGCGTCGGTTGACTCATACCCAGTGGTCTATGGCACATGTCTAGGATACACTTTGTGTCCTCTTCTGATCTCTTTTTGCCAGTTTCACCAGCACTTTCCTCATCTCCATGGAATATGATAGTATTCCTTCGTTTCTCCTCATCCTCTATTTCCTTGCTTACCATGCTCCCTATATCAAAATTATCTTGATCTTCATTACTATTCATTATGTTCACCCTCCTGCAGGCCTATGTGTCGTTTGTGACATGTTCCACTTTTTGCTTTAGATCATCTTTTTCTGTAAGTAATTTTATATCTTGTGTACCACCGTGATCACTTTCAAAGTTTTTATTCAACTAAATTTATATAACTTTGACCTCTAGCGTAGTCACCCAATCATCCACGCTTTTAGTGTGTTATCATTCCGGCCTGGTATTTTCTTTCATTTTTTACCTTAGTTTCCAACATATTTTGCCATTTTTCCAAGGCTATTTATTGTACCTCAGTTTTCCTCATATTCTTTTCACATCGCTTGTAGTAGCTGCAGTTCCAGTGTAGTTGTTGGCCAGCTTCGTTTTCCATCATAAAATCATACATTGTCTTTGTTGATTTTTTGCATTTAATGTAGAACTACAAGTTACTCATCTCACAGCAGGGAGCTTTTCTCGGGCTTTCACTGTTTGTTTACATATTATGAACTTCTGTGACAAGCTTGAGGTTTTCGTTGGTGTGTTTTCACTTCTGGTACTCCTCCGTATTGACCACCGCTCTTTCACTACTTATTTTCCTTCTCCACAGCACTGTACGGTTCTGTTTGTGGCGAATTAACTGATTACTCTGATGCGGATTATAATCCTGTAGATAATTATGCTAGCCCTGAAGATAGTGACGATGAAGAACGTGGTAATAGTGAAGATGATAAAGACAATAATGGTGGTGAAGATGGGGTAGGGGTTGGTGTTGATGATGGCGAAGGCAGTGGTGTGACGGTGATGGCCGTATGGGTGCTAATGGCGCTAATGATGGTGATGGCACTGATAATGGTGGTGGTGGTGGTAACGTGAAGAAGGGGGGAAAAAAAAGGTCTAGTACCCTTCTGTTTCGGCTCGAAATGTGGCAAAGCGAAAGCGCAACACAGGTGATGAGTATTTCAGTTCAAAAGTGAAAAAAAAAAAAAATAATAAAAGTGATCCCTAAGAGAGTGATTGGGTCCCAGTGTCCAGACAGATGTTTTGAAAAGTGTGGCATGGATAGAGTGCAGTGAGTTTTTCATAATTTTTGGAAAATAGGTGATTATACGATAGAAAATGCCCACAGTGCTAGTCACATTTAACTTGAACTATGCAAGGCAAGCGAACACAGGTGGACGTTAGCTGTAAGAAGTGGAATGATTTGTATACTATTCAGGATGGTGGACACGTATATTGTGTGTAGAAAAGGTTTCATTAGTATGCATGGCATCGCAGACAAAAATGTTCCCTGGGTATTAGGAAAGAAAGGAGCCTCTCTGGAACAGTGATCCCTGATCAAAGAGATAAAAGACCTTCCTGGAATAAGACTGACAAGGCACTTTGCAATCGTGTACACGAATACATTACATTTATTCCTGCAACAGTGAGCAATTACACATGGGCATATGCACCTAACAGAAAGTACAAGGAGGAAAATACCACCACAGAAAAACTGTACCATGAATATCTGGAGTGGTTAACAAACAATTACCCAGATGAGAGACATGTTGGGTTATTTTTCATAAACATGCTATACCTTTACCACTGATTTCAACATTGTCACACGCCCTCCCAAAAAGAACATCTGCATGATGTGTAACACATTTACTACCAAAATTAAGTTCACCCAAGAAGTAGGAAGAAAAACTGATGCTTTAGAGGAACGACTAGAGGTACACAGACTGAAAGGAGAAGCAGCTCTGAACCACATGAACAAGATGAAACTAGATAGGCTGCTTCCAGTGATCGAGCTGTGGTTGCCATCGACCTGCCCACGGATCACTGCCGGCAGTGCCTTCTACCTCTGGAAACTGCTGTGTTACAATTTTTGTGTACATGACCTCAAGGCTGGTAAAAGTAACTGCCGTGTTACAATTTTTGTGTACATGACCTCAAGGCTGGTAAAGTTACATGTATACATGGGATGAAACTGTTGCTAGGGGTGGCTCAGATGAGATAGCCAGCTTTTTGGTGAAATGCAGATAAATGGCTTCACAATTCTCACTGTTTTTGCTGACAACTGCAGAGAGCAAACAAAGAACCTGACGATGGTTCTTATGGCCCTTAGAGAAGAGCAATGTGCCAGACTCTTCCGGGTCGACTTTAGTTTCCTTGTGTCCGGCCACTCCTCCCTGCCCTGTGACCAGTCCTTTGGTACTGTAGAGGAAGGAGTTCGCCAGAGAGAAGTTAGGCTATCTTCACTCCAAATGACTAATGTACTGTCATCAATGAGGCAAGATTCCCTGTGTACAACAAGAAGAGGAAGGATTTCCACAACTTCAAGAGTCTGACTGCGCAAACAATCAGAAGAGCCATGCACAAGCGGTTTTCAAAGACCTCCCAGATTATTGTTGATAGCTGCTTCGAACAGGGAGGACTACCTACCCAAAGATGACTTCAGTAACCATGAAACGGACAGGCAAGCCATATGTGTGCGCCTGCAACCAGATTCAAAGGCATACAGAAAGAGCTGTTTGTTGTAACCTCTCAGGAAATCCCATGCCAGTAAATTATAAGGGTGATTGGCCTCTCCATAAGGGCAAACTTAAGGACCTGCAGAACATGATGAATATGGACACATCTGCCAACAGGGACTGGTGAGATAATCTTATGCAGTCTCGGAGGCAGTTGGCAGGTAAAGCCGTTGCGGAAGAGGGTGGCGCCGACGCTGACAGTGACATGCAAGACCATGACGGTAGTGGTGAGGAAGAGGATGCTACCATGTAATCCTCCCCCGTTACCACGAATGCCCCTCCATGTTGACGACTTTGGTCTATATACTGGACATTGAGCCGGATTCACTCATCAATAATAATAGTAAAGAAAGAAGATGCCCTTTTTAGTGAGTGTTATTAGACTGATTGATAAAAGTTTTTGTATTACTGCGTGTTTATTCTTTGGCATTATTAATATGTACTTATGGTTCTCTGTTCTTGCTTGTTAGAGAAATAGAAAGTGATGATATTAGTTGGCCTGCTAGGAGAAAGAATGAGCAGCATTAAATCCCCAGCGTGAACCGGTTTTGGTACCATGATCATTGGCATTATTATTATTATTATTTATTTATTTATTTATTTATTTTTTATCTTCGTCTTCATTTTCAGCATCTAAAGCAGTATCATGGCAGCAGGAACTGCATCTAGGTTCTGAACAGTATCTTTCCGCCACAAATTTCATCCAGGTTTTGAAGTTTCAACGACCAGGCTTAGCGACCAATTCATTTTTTCATTCTCATCCATTACGCTACATGTTTTACACTACAAAATGACACCAGTTTCAACTTTGTATAATTGAAAATGACTGGGGTATGATTTTTAATGAATTTTCAAGAAGTTTTCAAGCATTCTTAAAATATTACATTAGATATTTTAAAACTGTAGATATTGTACTGAATACAAAAACAGAATATTCTCAAAAAATTACGCAATAATCACCTCGCTGCCTGTTTTCAGGCAGTTTTTACACCCCGGTATGGTCTGTAAGTCTCTTCTGGCGCTGAACACCTCGTGTGTGTGTGTGGGGGGGGGGGGCATTGGCAGAGGTAGAAGAGAGCAGTGACTTCCCAACCCTACCCTGCCAACACTAATCCACACTACCTGCTTGCTACCCTTTCCCATCTCAATAACTCCCAGTGTCTCCCACATGGTTTCTTTCAGGTCTCCCCATCTCTTCCACCTACACCTTCCCCTTTCTTGCATATCTCCCGTCTTCATTTACTCATAGCCTATTCTTTAATCCCTACCCCCTTACATCATCTCTACCCTCCCCTACCAGTCTTACACCCCTCCCACAGCACTTTGAAATCCCCCCACACCTCCAGCGCCTTCACGTTCATCCTATACTTCACATTCATCCTCTACCCCCACATCGCTTCAACACTACCACTCCACTTCGAAACCCCCGCATCTCTCCTTCACGTCCTCATCCTCACATCTCTCCCAGACTTTCTCTCGCCTCCCATACTCCTTCCCTTCCCCTTCATTTCTAGTTGCCTCAAGCCATGTGACGTCTCCCACCTTGCACCCCGTCACTGTTGTGTTAATACAAGGACACATTTATGGCTTCCGTGTTGGGGTGAAGACTTCCTGAGGGAGTGCTGAACACATCACTGCCGTAAACGGGCGATAAATACTGTATATATATATATATATATATATATATATATATATATATATATATATATATATATATATATATATATATATATATATATATACATATATATATACATATATATATATATATACATATATATATATATATATATATATATATATATATATATATATATATATATATATATATATATATATATATATATACACACTCCGTCCTCTTTCTACTTCCACCTCTCCCCCACTCCTTTCCCATACCCTCAACCATCTCCCACTCATACACATTTCGCTTTTCCAAAAGACCTCAGATAGGCTGTAATTATTTGTTCAAGATTTTATTTATAACATATTTCTGCTTGGCTCCCGTATGGCACTGCTTTGTCCATTGCATCAGGCCTTATCTGTTCGCCTTGACATTATCAACAATATTTTCGTAACTTTATGAGTAATACTTTAATCTCTTCAGCTAGAGAAAAATATCGACCGATTGGTTGATTGACCGACTCAAATTAGTCTCTCACCACTGCTGAGGCAAGTTTTACCTCAAATGTTGTAACACTGAATTTCTGCCTTACGCTTATCCTTTTATAGCCCGAGAACGTCTTGGATAAAACTATCTGACTTTATAGGCGGAATGAAATAAAAACGACTAGCTTAGGCTGAAGAGTTATTACACCCGCTCGTGATAGTTCGGGGGTGTTATGTGTTAGGCTCTTATTCTTAGCCAGTCCATCTCTTTTAGCAGCATTATGGAAAACTATTGAATAGACTTGCACCAAATTTGGAATTATGAGCGCGGATCATCAGAAATATAAATAGCTTACCGTAGTTAAATTATGGGCGGAAAAGGTCAGTGGTCAGGGTCAGGGCAGTGTCAGAGTTTCGGCTGTTTGAAAAACTGTGTGTCAGATATGGGCACGGGTGTTGCAGTCTCTGAATGATCCTTCATGTTTCCTTTTTCACGAGCATATTTCATTCTTTAAACCTTTCAGGCCGTTTATGTGCCTGACTTTTAAATCTTGCCAGTATCCGAGAGTTTTATTAACCTTAGCAGTGACTCTCCGGCTGAATGGGCTGCAAACAGCTTCATTACATTTACAATCATTACTAACCACAAAGCTAAGGCGGATACTCTCCGATTTTCACACTCACCGGGGTTATTTTAACACGAAGTTTATAATGTTTGGCTAAGTAAAAAAGAAAAACAAAAAGAAAGAAAAAGAAAGAGAAAAAACTCACGTGTTGATCATTCTGGGTTCAAGTTCGTGCTTTCCGCGAATTCTGACGTTGCTTTGGTCGTTTGTAGGTGGCGGAGTGACGTCACGCAGGCCCACGGTTGGCAGCGGGACGAGGGGAAGAAATAATGACATCCGGGACCCGAGGGAAGGTATTTGCAGCTTGTCAGATTCAGGGTGATAAGTTTTCGGGACGCCAGAATTGGGATTTTATTGGGTAAAGGATGACAGTAGGGAAGATTTTGAGAGTTTTATAGATATTGCACGGTTTGAGAAATATATATATATATATATATATATATATATATATATATATATATATATATATATATAATTATTTTTTTCCGACAACGAGATGTAGAGGACGAGACACTGGGACATTTTCTCTCTCTCTCTCTCTCTCTCTCTCTCTCTCAGTGCAATGTGTACGCGTACGAAAGAAATGATGATGTAATAGTATCAGGTTCAGGGTGAGATGTAGAGGCAAGAAGAGAGGATATGTAGTTTGTATTAGGTTGAAAATGAGATATAGGCAGAGGAGGGGAGCACGAGAAGGGAAAATAACTGAACTGTTTACTTTGTCTAGTTTCAGGCTGGATGTGAACAAGATGCGTTGTGTGTCTGAAGCGAGAGGGAGAGACATTGGTATTTTTTGCATTTTGTCAGTGTTTGGTTTTAGTGTGCAGTTGGTAAGATGACGTGTGCAGGCGGCGAGAGAGGAAGGTATTGGAGTTTGTCAGGTTCTCGGTGTGATGTTCACAGGGCGAGAGAAGGCAGGGTGATGGTAGTTTTGTCAGTGGTTGTTGATGTTGTTGTTGCCCCAGGCGAATCCGGATGTGATTTCTGTGGACGACAGGTTGAAGTTCCCATCTCCTGCGGTCCACCATACTCCTATCGGGGACAGGGAGGGAGTTGAGAGACGTTTATACATTTATTTGAATCGATGAAAAGAAATGAAATAATAAAGATCTCATCGTAGTGAATGACTTATATGTATGGCGTTGTCCCATTCTTATACATACATACACAAGTGAAATTTATATATATATATATATATATATATATATATATATATATATATATATATATATATATATATATATATATATATAATTTCATTTATGTGCTATAGGAATATCTGCTTTGATTATTTTTACAGAACATATCTAAGACATGCTAGACATCTAAAAAGCTTGGAAATGCATTGATCGATGTAACATCTACGCAAAAATAGAAACTTCGGATATTACCATAATTACTTTGTTATCAAAATTGATGACAGGAAACTCGAACCTCTCCTGCTATTAGCCGAAATTTAAAGTTTAAATATGAGGGGTGTGGTGAGGGGGACGAGGAAAGGGTGTGGGGTTTTGAGGGGTGTGGGAAGGGGGACGTGTAAAGGGTGTGGGGTTTTGAGGGGTGTGGGAAGGGGGACGTGGAAAGGGTGTGGGGTTGTGAGGGGTGTGGGGAGGGGGACGTGGAAAGGGTGTGGGGTTGTGAGGAGTGTCGGGAAGGGGACGTGGAAGGGATGTAGGGGTGTGAGGGGTGTGGAGGGGCTGGTGCCAGCGATCAGTGGGACTTCTTGTTCCCACCTGTGTAGTCTCTTGTGCTTCTAATGTCCTGTTTTCCTAAATGTCAGTAATTCATGTCACAGATATAGGATACATTGTACTGTAACGAATATTAATCGAAACGTTAAACCGCAGTCATATACATTAATGTATTTTTAGAAACGGGAACATTTCCAGGAGCGGCCCGATCAGTCACTCACGACTAAGGATTTTCACAAACAAGGTGGTTTATTCTAGCGAGGCGCCTTATGGTGCTTCACTTTAGCTCACTAAGAGTTGTTCCTCTCTATAGAGAGCCCCATATGGTGCTTTGATTTAGCAGAACTTTTTATGGTCCCATATCTATGTAGGACTTCTGTACTTATTCATATACCACCATATTGCATTCAGGTTCATTAAATTGTTGTTGCTTAACCCGATTTGTCTGGCCGAGCAGACCCGTCGACGACAGGTAAACAAATGTTTCTGTGTGGCCACCCTACATGCACACACACTACATACACCATGTTGGGATCGGGCTTCTCCTTTTGATAAATAACACATCACCAGGGTCAGACCATGGTTCTTCCCACGGCAAGGTGCAGGGAATGTGAGAGGATTTGGCTCCTTGGTGGACGCCGCAGCTGCTAAATACAGGGTGCATGGCACCGTCACGTGTAGGCTCTCCGTTAGTGCAGATTCATAAAGAGATTAAAGTTAATTGTAACTTGCCTTCATATGTGATCATTGTTCTCTGATAATTTTCATGAGTGCACATGTTTTGCGATATTACACCGTTGAAAGAAAAAAAAGGCCTCGAAATGTGAATTGCATTTTTTATTGATACAGGATCATTACCTCCGCCAATGAAGTTATACGGAGGTAATGGACTCACCCGTGTCTGCCCATTTGTCAGTTTGTGTTCAAGATATCTCAAAAATTTGTTATTAGATTTCAATTAAATCTGATGAATAGGTTGGCTGTGGATCAAGGAAGAGTTTATTAGATACTGAGCTAGATCCGGATCCGGATGCAGGTTAATCTTATTAATGTTGGCAGGAGTGTGCTCTCTCTCTGGATTGTGAATCAGGTCAGACTAAGACCGCAGAATAACTATGTGAAAACATAAAAGTATTAGTATTGTAGGAAAGAGGAATCACAGCAGTATATCAATCATTTTATTGACGTTTGCGGAGGTATGCACTCTCTAAGTGCTTTCTAGTTCATTTTGTAATCCCAAGGTACTGAACTGAGCCAAGTGTAACTCACAGACGAAGGAAAGCGGATACAGGTAAAACAGTACGGTACAGCTAAAGTAGAGTTGGATGGAGTTTAAAGTGCAGGAACAGTCTACAGTTTCACGTGGGTGGAAATACTTAAACATAATTTAACTCTTATTTGGCCATTGTCTGGCGCACAACAGTTTTCCGCTCAAGTTTTTTGCTCTCATGTGAAAGAAATAAATTCAAATTAAACCAAAGTCGTTTATTTTGACCGATTCAGCAAAATGTAAGCATTGCAAAAGATTAAGCCTTGTTCAGGCATCTGAGACTTCACTGTGCAGTAGAAGACACTACCACACCTCACACTGCTATACCTCACCCTAACATACCTCACGCTACCACATCTCACACTGCTGAATTTTACATTACCACACATCACTGCCACACCTCACACTGCCGCAATTCACATTGCCACACTTAACACTGGTGCACATCACACTACCACACTTCACACTGACACACTTCACGTTGCCATACCTCACTCTGCCACATATCACATTAAAACACTTCACTGTCACTGCTCACATTACCATGCCACACACTTATCACACCAAACAACACCACACTTCATTCTGTTACACCTCACACTACCACACTAAATACTATAAGTCCTCAATCTACCTCACCTAACAATGTCATAGTTTACACTGTCACACCTCACACCCATACAGTTCATACTACCATACTACGTGCTTCCGCACTTCACTACAACACCATACGCTACTATACCGTGCCACACGACACTGCCACACTTCACAGTGACGAACCTAATGCTGACACACCTCACATTACCATACCTTACACTACCACACCTCTCACTACCACACCTCACACTGCCACACCTCACACTGCCATACCTCACTCTTACAACTCACACTACAACAGCACATCTCCATACAGTCATGCCTCATATTACCGCGTGTCACACTAACACCTCGTACTATCACACTGCCAACTACCGTACTTCACACTGTCACATCTCATACTACCACAGTTCATACTGCCGTTCCACACGTTACACTTCACACTACTGCACACCACCAGAAACATCTCTCATACTACACAAAGACTTGTATAACACCCTATAATTATCAATAGACGAGCTCAAAATTTGGTGAATTTAAGAACATGAGAAAGAAGGATAACTGCAGTAGGCAGGATGGGCCATGCTAGGCAGCTTTTCACTACTAGAATAAGACAGAGACAGCAATGAAGTGGCTCTACCCCGCCCACCAAACCCTCCAGCTGAAAATGACAAGAAGAAGTGAGAAAGAATACTACGCAGTATAGAAGAACTGACGTGGAAATTTTATATGAAAGGACGAAAGGAAAGCAGAGGCTAACTTAGTGAAATCTGAAAAGAAAAATATTGTATTAGTTACTAGGGCAATTTCTATATCCGACCATTACCGGTCTTCTGTCTATATAGCTTAATCCTGAATGTCTCAATGAAAGGGGTAGCATTTACATCACTAGGTAGCTTATTCCACACATCACTACTCCCTGAATAGACTAGCTCCTCTTTATCTCCTTACTATCGGACTTTGTCTAGTTTGCAACCATTAGTTCGAACTGTGTCCTGCCTGCACACGTTTAAGACCTTGCTAATAGTTTCCTGATTCACTTCTTTCATCTACTTAAATATCAATTAAATCTCCCCTCACTCTATGCCTTTCTAGTGAGTGCAGATTTAATCTTTTTTTACTCACATATACCAGTTTTGTCATTCTTCTTTGCACATTTTGAAAGGAATGAATATTCATTCTATAGCATGGGACCAAAAATTGCACGTCATAATCTTCAGTAAATGTGGCTTTACTTATGTTAGGTAGAGTTGTCGTATTACTTTAAATTTTCCTTTACACAACACTATTTTCTTTAATCCTGGCACTAATTCATTGTTGCCACTGTTTCAGATCTTTGCTAACATAATTTCAAGATCTCTCACACAGTCTTTTCAGTATTTATATAATTTAAATTCAATTTAGTATCTCCGATAAGTTTGCCCACATTTAGCGCTTTGCTGCTTTAAATTTCAGTTTGCTAATCTTCTGACCATATACCTATTGTATCCAGGTCCCTTTAACGGCTGTCACAGTCATCAGTAGAATTACTGATACTTTCTATTTTTGTGTCATCCTCAGATTATTAATACTGCTGGTGATCCCAAAATCTAGGTCTAAATATATAAAATAAACAAATGGAACCAAGACCTGAACCTTGAAGCACTTCTTGTCATTTCGGATGTTGATTTCTGTAATGGCGTGTTAGAAAAAAAGTGCAAGCAAACTGGTCAAGAGTCCTCCTCACTCCTATACTATTCCGTTCTTTAATATGTTGTTACAGTTACCATCTTGCGATTTTAGATCAGCTTAGGATTTTTATTTCTCCCCATGAAGGGGCTTATAGTTGTTGTTAAGTAACCCTGGTCTGTCTGCCGAGCAGATCCATCAACAGCATGCAGACAACTGCCCGTGCAGTGAACCGATGCTCCCCTGCGGCAGACATGAGTGTGCATGTTTACCTCTTGGATGGAACCGCATTTGCGTATCATCACCCAGTAGACAGGGGCACCATAGTAGGCCCCACATCATCCCGGTATTTATTTATTTGATTACCACCAAGCATTGTAAATGGTATCCCGGGCTACAGGAACTCATTAGTCTTTTCACGTAGTGTAGAGTTGCCTGAATCGTAAAAGAAGATTAATAAGAACTGACAGGAAGGATGGGAGGAAAAGGGAAGGGAGAAGGGGAGACAGAAAAAGAATGATAAAGGTGAAGGAAGAAGTTGGCAGCTCTGTACCAAGTGAGTGGACGATGGGCACCCACACCTACCAGCTAGAGGGCTTGTGATCACGAGTATTTCCTTCAGTACCATGACGTCTTTTATTTTCCATCCTTGCTACCGGCAGACAACTTCATTCACCTCAAGGAAGATCTCTAAGCGAAGAGGTTAAGAATGCTTGTATATATGGAGTGCATTACTAACTGTGCTGTTTAAGAGATATTTACAAACTGTTGTTGAGCACTTGCAAGAATGCTGTGAAGACTAAGGGCCGTTTTCACAGTCGTCCCTAACCTTTTGGGCCCGAACGTGTGCCGGGCCCGAACCAAAAGCACCTTTGGATTTCACAGTCGCTCTGAATGGCTTTCGGGAGCTTATTAACGGGGGGACGTCTGCCCGTGTTGATGCGGTAGGGTTGGTAGTTCTGGGTGGCGAAAACACTTTCCATATGTAGAGAATATTTAGAAATTGGAATGTAATGAATGTGATGAATAACATGGCTGGAAAATCCACTTCACACAGTTCTTACTAATATAGTCAGGATTGAAGATATTCGTAAGAATGCAGCAAAAATAACGAATAGGAAACGTCATCGGAATGAAGAGCTAACTAACGGCAACCTCACAACGCTTCTACTTGAAATCGAAAGTAAGCTGAATCCCTGATGAATGCTATGTATTGCAAAAAAGGCTTATGTAAAAATAACCATGAAGTAACATGTATAACTTCTAATGAATGATGGTGTGGTTTATTAATGGATATAGTATTAATACATGAACATTTTCTTTTCTAAGTGAGGTGTTAGCTACATCAATTTTTACATCGGGCATCAGATATTAGAATTTTCATGAAAATATGCATCAGACAACGATTCTCGTATTTCTTTCGGGTCCGATTGTTGTGGAGGCTGTCTCTACACTGTGGCTCCACCAGTCTGCGAAAGGCTAGTATTCAGATACATAGTAGAAAGTCTCATAAAAATACACAAACATATATATTTTTTCAATACCGGGTGTGTTTTTTACCCCAGAAATATTACATTGGATATATAATATTGAACTCTTAATGAAAATATGTTATATGTAATTATTCTTTTACTTTTTTACTTTAGGGACCGACTGTTGGGGAGGCTGCGGGTCCCCCAAGAATGTTCCAGTAATTTGTTCGGGCCGTCCCGAATGCCGTCCCCAACAGAGGCCTCAGAAGGCTGGTTGGGGGCGACTGTGAAAACGAAAACGTGCGTTCGAAGGCGAGTAGGCTGTTGGGGACTGCATTGGGGACGACTGTGAAAACGGTCCTTAAAGGCAGTGTGGAAGGTGTACACTTGCAAGAATGCTGTGAAGAAATGACGTGGATGGTGAACATTTGCAAGAATGCTGTAGGATTATGAGGCTATGTGGGAGGTGTACAGTACAGTAGTGCACTGTAATTTATGCTTCCCATCTCCCCCTACCACTGGTTGGAATGAAGCCATAGCCGTCGTCACACCCTGAGTTTCACACCAAACGAAGACCAGTTATGCATTGTTATGATGGCTCCTCGAAGCTTTTCTAGACGTCACGAGTAACATTAGACG
This sequence comes from Coenobita brevimanus, assembly GCF_032717465.1. Taxonomy (NCBI): domain Eukaryota; kingdom Metazoa; phylum Arthropoda; class Malacostraca; order Decapoda; family Coenobitidae; genus Coenobita; species Coenobita brevimanus. Next base: position 10,723,825 of record NC_136958.1, read on the forward strand.
GTGACAATGTTATTCGTGCAGTGTGGAAGAACCCAGAATTACAAACAACAGGTCATCGTACAGTGTGATACTCTGTCTTTGACCTTTCAGCCAAGGGTAGAGGGGATAGGGAGGCAGAAGCCATGGCTCACGTACAGTACCCTACTTAGACTAAAATTGCCATCTTTCCACATTAAATACTGACCTGTAGGAATAGATTAACGCTAGAATATGACACTAGTCACGATGAAGTGCTGTGGAGAGGATGTGAAGCCGAAGCCTTGTCTTCGTGAAATAAGATGTGAAAGGACGAAAATCTAGGCCAAGTTGGTGTAAAGGAACCATAGCCAAGAAGGCAGTGATGGGGTGGTGTGTGATGATGGGCTGTGTACAGAGAGGTAGAGTATTCACAGTCTGGATATCTCAGTTGGACAAAACGTGTGTTGTTAGGCCGACTAAAGCATTTTGTTACGTTCATAGTAAGAAATGGATTATCGACAGTTTTTATCCCGCCGGCTGCCGAGATTACCCTCGTCAGTTAAAAAAAAAAAAAAAAAAGTGTGGCTTTATCCTCCGGATATTTATAATGTGCGTCCATAACGGCATATTGTAACTTGTAACCCCTTCACCGTGACAACGTTTTATGATATTATGAATACCACATGACGATTTGACCTCTTCTAACCGGCAACCACTTAATCTTGTTCTCTCCAGATGATTTTATTCAGCTCTGGGAGGACCCCTATTGCTCTGCAGGGGTTAATGAAGGGTATCCCTAACTCCTCCTGTCCGAAAAGTCAACCCTAAACTGAATAAAATCGCCTGGTAGTAGTTTGATTAAATAAAAAGACAGGTCGACGTAATGAATGTGTTGGTGCAGAATAACAAGACATGGCAAAACATATGGACAAATACTGTATCTCTCAGCCCATTTACACTGAGCCTGTGGAGAAAGTGGAGTTACGGACAAACATTCTACTTTATATTTTAACACAATTGTGGCAACGGATTTCCCCCACTGCTTCGGAATTCACACAGGCGTTGAGAAAGGTAGGTTTGCGCCAACTAAACAAACTTGTGTATGTGGTTTTGTGTTTTATTACTTTGTGTGTGTCAGTGTGTGTGTGTGTGTGTGTGTGTGTGTGTGTGTGTGTGTGTTTGAGAGAGAGAGAGAGAGAGAGAGAGATTGTTATAGGAGCCTCTGGTGATCACACTGGTAGTCTGTGCGTCTTTCGTCCCTCGGCAAATATTTCAGTTATTGCAGTAATTTCTTCATACATGTATTCCCACACGTTTACACTTAATGACGTATACACTATCGTTCACAACACCCACTTGAACAGAGCAAAATTTCCACATGTACCCCTTACTTTGCACTCCTAATGCTTCCCACACAAGTGTCAATGTTTGTGTGTAGCAATGGGTAGGGGTAGATCACCGACAGTAGGCGATGTCCACGGCCCTTTGAATCAGTTGCCCTTCAAGACCTGCAAAGCATTAACTGGACTGCTTTCCTAGTCTAACAGCGAGGCGGTTCTTGCCAGCCCAAGGTGAATAAGAGCAATGACTAGCTTTGATTGCGTCGTCTGCTATCAAAGCATTAACAACTAACATGGGAGACGCAGAGTACGGTGATGGCTTCATAGCGATGGTTGAATTAAATAACGAAGACTTAATGGAAGCAGCTGGCTCCCTAAGACTACCTTCTACAATACTTTTGTTACGAGACCTCCGACATCCGGTGTAACTATAATTTCAGCTCGTGAATCATGATAACAATAAAACTCCCACCCTCTCATTATGTCTGTCTGTCTGTCTGTCTGTCTGTCTCTCTCTCTCTCTCTCTCTCTCTCTCTCTCTCTCTCTCAGCCACATTTTCACCTTTGCCTTTTCTTTCTGCCGTATGTCCTCATGTTTGCCAAGAGTCTTTGATACCTGGCACTAGGAATCCATTACGGTATTCAATTTGATTCAGTTCCCCCCCTCCCTCCTTATTTAAAATTGGTAAATACTGAACGGTGCACTTATGACGAATCTATATGAGAGAGGAATTGCTTAAAATTGCTTAGACTAAATGGCGGACATACGAATTTCAGTCTTCGTTAGCTGGGTGTAATTCCGTAATAATACTGGCTCATCAGACGGCTAGCGTCGCGTTCACCAACGATCATGTTAGCCTGTTAGCGTATTGTGAACGCACCCCTGAACGTGTATGCAGTGGTTCTCGCACACTTCCATTAATTAATTATTTCATTGATGTTACTCATGTGTGAGTGCCCTATGTACAGCAAGTACTATGTACTGTAAAACGATGAGGAGCGGTTGCAATGTAAGCAACAGTAAATGGCGTTATGCCTGAAATAATTCTCTCTCTCTCTCTCTCTCTCTCTCTCTCTCTCTCTCTCTCTCTCTCTCTCTTTATATAGGTATGTATTAAAATACAGCTTTTAGTAGAAGTATTACTGGCATGTTATTTACAGCGATATTCTATTTTTACATGCACATTATTCAAAACAACTCATTCCGTATACTGTTATCAATAATCATATGAATCACAGTTATAACGTTGTCCATGCATGATCTCTTTTCTGTCACAGTACACTCAACAAGCTCACCACACAAGAACCGAGAAGGAAAAAATAAGGAATGTGAGTCCATTCTGGGGCAGAGACACCTTCATGTAGGCCTACACTTCGTTATTCTTTAAATATTTTTTTCTCGAGTTCTGATTATTCCATTATGATATTATGACATACTAAACAATTATGACGTGTGAAAGTTTGTGACACTGTTTTTTTGGTATAATGGTTAACAATAACTTTTTATGGAGGAATTATACCCACCTACCGAATTTACACTGTCGCAAAAATGCGGGCCCCCTTCAGATATAGTTAATATGTACCTGAAAAGGATCAGAGTCGAGCTGAAACTATCGTATCCTCTTAGTAAAATAAATTCAGCAAGTAACTGATATTCATCCATTTAAAAAACGTCAATGAAAGCCAAGACACAATGGAGGAGTTTCACCCACATATGGAAACTTTATTGAGAATTTACGGAAGTTTCAAGTCGACATGTATCCTCTGTTTGAGCATTACACGGAACTGTGCGATCGAAGCAATAACTTTCTGCCCCGTTATTTCGTTACAGTATAATCACATGCCAATTACTGATCATATAATGGCAGCTTTGTCAGGGTTATTTTTAGCCAGGTGGTGCGTCCATTAGGTAAACTTCTAAAAAATTGTGTTGCTGGCAGAGTTGGCCGGCCGCCTCGGAAATGCCGGGCGAGGCGAGAGAGGCACTGGGGATTTGTGGGGACTGGCAGAGGATTCCCTGGGAAGGCTCACGGGGACGCGGTTGGTGGTGTTCAGGGTTGTGAGGATTGGCCTGAGGTAGGAGAGGACTGTCCAGACTGATTGTGTGTGTGTGTGTGTGTGTGTGTGTGTGTGTGTGTGTGTGAGAGAGAGAGAGAGAGAGAGCAGTAAAAACGAATTCGGTAATACCATTAAATAAAGAAGGCTTACAGGGAGCTGACTGGCGGTTACAAGTTAATGAAGGAATGGCACAATTAATAGGTGAAGGAACAGCGTTAGGCAATAGATAGAGCAAAGAAAAGATAGAAGGAAGAGGAGGGACTAGCTAAAAACACTTAAAAATGCTAGATTTGTTCCATGACACTTACATGTTGATGAGGGATTAACAGGCTTAGAATGGCTTTGAATGCTACGTCGAAAAATAGAGAGACAGATAAGATAAAAGTGTCCGAGATACCGAGGTTGAGAGGAATTAAAACAAATATGATATGATAATTCAGTTTTAAGTAAAATGGGAGAGTCAAAGATGGCATGAGCGGATCTGGGGTAGTTACCCTAGTCCCCCCCCCTCCTTAATTGAAGAAATAATTGCCACAGACTTAACACTGTCTCTCAGAGAGAGAGAGAGAGAGAGAGAGAGAGAGAGTGAGAGAGAGAATTAAAATACAGTTAAGAAATCGATCCCTCATATGAAAGATACTGAGTGTCCTGTTGCAGCATTAAATGTTAAAAGGGATTCTTTCCAAACATTCGTGTTATGCTCCGCCTCATCTACACTCATCCAGTCACCAGTTGTGAAAATTAAGGGTTACAGTGTTTTGCGATCCCTTAAAACATGGATTCGGGTTGCTATGACGAATGAGAGGTTAAATGGACTGGCGTTTATAAATGTTCATGACCGATTGCCATTTGCTGTTTCTGAAGTTACTAAACAGTTTAGCAGACAACACTTAAGTCATATGCAGTTCTCCTGTGTGCCATAAGATGAGTAATCTCTGAGAACCACAGTTGATTAAAACACATTTAGAAGTTAACTGAATTAATATCGTATTTTGTTAGTTTTGTTTACGCCTGTGAAACAGATTTTTTGTTTTCCTCAGTTTACTTCCATTATCACGGTGCATCAGGGTGCCTCTTTTCAGAACAAAAGTTAAATATAACTAATTGCTCTGCATGATCATATACATTTGATAACACCGCAAAGAAAAAAGGTTATAATAATACACTACGGTATTTGGACTCCTACCATATTGTTTTTATTAACTTCTATGTACAGTGCATATTTTGCTTTTATTTGCTCTAATATAGATAATCGTGTTCATCTATAGCCAGGCTTAGAGCAGGACGTCACTTTGCCCACTTCAGCTACCTAGTTAAAATTGGATTAGATGGAATCACAGATGACACGTGCCCAGCTTGTAGGATAGGCCCACCCAACATAACATACATAATGCACAGCACATGCCACGCTATGGCGCGTACACATCAGTGGTGTAGGGAACCTATGGGACAATCCTGTAGGGGTAGTTGTGTGCCTGAGGTCGCCGAGTCTGCTCGATCAGACAGACCGGGGTTGAGCAACAACGACTTGCCCATATAGGTACAGTATATCGTTTATCATGACGTGGTGAAGGACAGCATTCTTAAATAATAACTCCTGGATCTGCCCCTGCGTGGTAAAAGGTGTTAGGAGGAAAGTAAGGAGGAATTAGAATGTGGCATCAGGAACAGACATATAGTTATGTAGACAGATAAAAGAAAGAATGATATTAAATAAAACTGATGTAAGATTATTAGGAGAAGACCTTGTGAGATCACTGGTGCTTACTGGTTAACCCCTTCACTTCGACGACTCCTTCATATTATTGTCGCTGCCTACAGACGAAGGGGTTAATGAAGACTTTATCTAGCTCCTGCAGTTCTAAATGTTTATCTCAAGTTGAAAAATAAAAATCGACTGGAGATATCAAGAACAACAAAGAAAGTCCTCGGGTTGAAGAGTGAGTTCAGGATTATCAGGGATGAGGAGGGTGGAGAGAGAAACCATTTCACATATAAATAATTAGACAGATAAATAATTAGACAGAAGAACATATCTTAGCATAGGTTGCGTCCAGGGATGACCAACGCCTTTCCTCGCTAAGGTCGCTGGCGCTTGCCCTTAGGGGACGACGGCGAAAAGGAGTACAAAAGTAGCCAGAACACCATTCATAGAACGTCAGTCTGGACCAAAGCTGGAATATCAGCTAATACTCGTAGCTTCTCAATGGTTGCGTGTGCAGAATTTCATGAAAAACGTTCGTCAGAGATCGGAGTTTTGTTACATACACATATACATGAAAACTTACATTCAGACTAAATGTCAGTATCGTAAATGAAAGATGGAATATTTACAAAACAGAAGAGGGAGAAAGATATCGGTAAATATTTAGAAAATTTCGAGGCATAGTAATTACCAGTATCACTGCTACTGTGTAGCTTATATCTAGCGATGATACAGGAGCAGGAGAGACAGGCCTCTTATATTGGGAGATTAAAGGCTTAAGAATAGACAGAATTTTCGGGATTGTGCACGTCTGGTGATGACGGAAAGAGGATTTAATATTCTAGAGGCAGTAGAAGAGGCAGGCCGTTTCAATATTTTACACGAATATTGGTATGGTTAGGATAAGGAAACATTAAGAGACACTGTTTCAAATACAGTTTACCGTAAGATAATTGGTAGAGGCACAACAAGCTACAGGTGTATTGTTACAGATCGTGGTTTGAGAGAGAGAGAGAGAGAGAGAGAGAGAGAGAGAGAGAGAGAGAGAGAGAGACCATTTCCGGTATAATACCACTAGATGGAGAGGGTTAGAGTTTTATCAATAACTAACAATCCTGGAATTTGATATACCGAACGTGTGGCGAAGGTGTGACGGTGATGCTATTTTTACGCACCTGGGGTTATAATCCTGAGGGGCCTTCTGGGGGGTTACTTCACTTACAACGACGGGAGGTGACGAGGCGGCACAAAAATAGCTACTTTTTTATTCCCGTCCGACACAGAAGGAAGAGGAAGTTATGCGTTCACCTCTGTCTGCTTGGGTGTCTGTCTGTCTTGGTTATTATGAAGAAAAATAATGGGAGGACTATGATCGAAACTTGTGGTCAAATTTCTATTAACCCAGTGATTAAGTGATAACAGATATTGATGAAAATGTCAGAATACAAGGAGGTAGTTCTGCATTTAATAGGTAGGATGAAAAAGTGTTAGTCAATGTGAAAAAGATAGTCTCGCTCATTTCCTCTTCACAGCGGCGACTTTCTTCATTCTTGCTATCATTTTTTTTTTTTTTAAGCTTAGGGGAGGTTTTTCGTTGTATGCAGTCGCAGTGTATCTCCAAGAACTTCGAGACGATGCCGATTATTCCACTTTGATTACCGTGCAACCAGACAATTTCATCAGCCTCTTATGAGCTCGTCTTTTCAGTCAACCCTTGCTACAGTTATACTGTTTCATGCAGTTTGCGGCTGACCTCTCGTAGTGAAGGAGTTAGAGACTTCTGATCTCCTCACTACGAGAGGATCATTCCCAGCCCGAATAAAATATCTGGTAGTTGAAGGAATACAGTCGCTATTGTAGTGAAGGGCCTAATGGTGAAAACCTCAGGGGAAAAAATGTCCAGTTAACCCCTTTATTAAGAGAAGTCTTAAGCTGACAATAAAATCGACTGGCACTAGTAAAAATATAAAATTAAAGCAGTACCGTATTTTAGGGTGTTAATGGAACTTTACTGCAATTCATTCACGACCAGAAGTTTCCCCAGAGTCGAATGTAATACTCTGACTGTTGTAAGAGCAAAATTAAGCAAAAGGTATCGTGCTGAAAAAGTGAATGATACTGTAATGTGTTGAGATATGCGATCTGTTCTGTTAAAAAAAAAAACAATATGTGGCATCCACAGTTTCTTAGACTAACCCCGTCAGCACTGGACGCCTTTCTTAAGTAGAATACTGTCGTGCGGAAGTAGTGCGAAGGTAATAAAAATATAAGTAAATAAATATTGCACAGAAAGGGGAATAGTTAGCTAAAATCATCTGGAGATGGAAATATTAAAACAATGCAGACGCCAGTGTACCGAAATAGTTAAGCATAAAATACTCAGAAATGAGACTGCCAAACACAAAATGTAATGTAATATACAGACACTCAAATTAATATCCTGGACTAGAATGGTTGATTGACACCCATTATTTATTTGCCAGTCATCACACACCTCCCACCCCTCCATCACACACTCGTCATCACCCTACCCGCCGCCACCACTACACACCTACCACCACCACAACAGCCTCCCTGCCACAACCACAACACCCTCCCTGCCACAACCACAACACCCTCCCTGCCACAACCACAACACCCTCCCTGCCACAACCACAACACCCTCCCTGCCACAACATACCCTGCCACCATCACACACCCCTTCCACCATAAATCTCTCCCTGTCACCGCCACAGATATCCTGTCACCACTACACCCACCCTGTAACCACCACACTCACCCTACCACCACCACCAACCATACCACAGCCACACCCACCCTGCCATCACCTCATCCACACTATCACCACCACACTCACGCATCCACCACCACCCACCCTGACATCACCTCATCCACACTATCACCACCACACTCACGCATCCACCACCACCCACCCTGCCATCACCTCATCCACACTATCACCACCACACTCACGCATCCACCACCACCCTCATATTACCACCACAACACCCACCCTGCCAACACCAAACACACCCTGCCATGCCACCACCACACTCACCCTGCCACCACTTACCTACACTACCACCACCACACTCACACTACCACCACCACACCCACCTTGCCACCACCAAACCCACCCTGCCAAACATCAAACCCACCCTGCCAACACCAAACCCACCTTGCCAACACCAAACCCACCCTGCCACCACCATACCCACCCAACCACCACCACACCCTCCCTTCCACCACCACATCTGCCCTTCAACCACCACATGCCAATATCACTACCACACCCACCCTGCCACCACCACACAACTCCTATCACTGTCACACCCACTCTGCCACTACCACACACCTCTGCAACCACCACACCTCTGCCACCACAACAGACCCTTACCACCTCAACACACCCCTACCTCAACACCCTCCATGCCGCTGCCACACCTATCCTGACTGCCACCACCACACCCACCCTGCCACAACCACCACACCCGACCGCCACCACCACCACACCCGACCGCCACCACCACCACACCCGACCGCCACCACCACACCCTCCCACTACCGCCACACCCTCCCACTACCGCCACACCGCACCACCGCTACACCCTGCCACCACTATATTCATCCTGCCAGCATCACACCCTACCAGATCACACCCTGCCATCACCACACCCTGCCACCACCACACCCTGCCACCACCACACCCTGCTGCCACCACACCCTGCTACCACCACACCCTGCTACCACCACCCTTGCTACCACCACTCCTGCCACCACCACACCCTGCCACCACCACACCCACTCTGCCATCACCACCACACCCTGCCACCACCACCACACCCTGCCACCACCACACTCTGCCACCACCACACCCTGTCACCATCACACCCACTCTGTTACTACCAGCCCACCCTACCACCACCGTCACACACTATCATCACCATCACACCCTGCCTCAACCACATTAGCCCTGCACCACCACACTCTACCACCACCACATTCACCCTGCACCACCACACCCACCCTGCACCACCACACCCACCCTGCCACCACCATCACACCACTACCATGACTACACCTCGCTACTACCACCACACCCTCCCTGCCACTACCATCATACCCCTACCACCACCACACCCTCCCTGCCACTACCACCACACCCCTACCACCACCACACCCTCCCTGCCACTACCATCATACCTCTACCACCACCACCGCCCCCTGCCACTACTACCACACCCCTACCACCACCACACTCTCCCTGCCACTACCATCATACCCCTACCATCGCCACACCCTCCCTGCCACTGCCACACCCTGCCATTACCCACACACTGCCATTACCACACCCTGCCACCACCACACCCTCCCTGTCACTACCAGCACACCCTGCCACCACCACACCTTCCCTATCACTACCAGCACACCCTGCCACCACCACACCCTCCCTGTCACTATCAGGACACCCTGTCACCACCACACTCTGCCTATCACTACCAGCACACCCTGCCACCATCACACTCTGCCACCATCACACCCTGCCACCATCACACACTCCCTATCACCGCCATCACACCCTGCCACCACCACACACTCCCTATCACTGCCAGCACACCCTGCCACCACCACAACCTGGCTATCACTACCAGCACACCCTGTCACCACCACACCCTGCTTATCACTACCAGCACAACCTGCCACCACCATACCCTGCCTATCACTACCAGCACACGCTGCCACTACCACACCCTGCCTATCACTACCAGCACACTCTGCCACCACCACACCCTCCCTGTCACTACCACCATACCCTGCCATCACCGCTACACCCTGCCACCACAGCCACACCCTGCCACCACAGCCACACCCTGCCACCACAGCCACACCCTGCCACCATCACGACCATCCTGCCACCATCACACCCACGTTGCCACCACCACCAATTTGCCATTACTACCACACCTAATTTTCATTACCATCACACCCTGCCACTACCACCACACCCCTACCACCACCACACGCCTACCAATACCACACTCCTACCAATTCTCTCTCTCTCTCTCTCTCTCTCTCGTCGTTTCGCATGTCGTGTATTTTTGCCCTCGTGAGTCAGCGTTGAGAGTTGTTCTTTCTTTATTTGTTTGGTGGTTTGGCTCGTTGTTAGATAAATCACACACCCGCTACGGTCGTCCAAAAATAATCCAACTTAATGCTAAATTAAGAGAATACTAATCCATAGGCACAGTTATGAAAAAAGTTCGCCGTCATATCAATGCAGGCTGTAGCAATGGAAGCTAGTGCATGAATCATCTTTATGTGATAGCAACATGAAGCACACAGCAAAGGAGTATGTGAAGAATAGAATGAGAAATACGGAGGGCAGGACACAGTGCTGGCAGAGAATTATCAGTGAAGATAATGCTCATGGGGGTAGATAAAGTATGAGAAACAGACGAGAAGGATTTAACTCCCTGTCCACGCTTTTCCTTTTACAGGCAGAATCACAGCCATTAGAAAAAATAACACTATCATTAAATATCTAGCGGGACTCTTTTAGATACTGATAAAGAGCAGATGTTGACATGGAGCCAATATATCCCCCAAACTGAGCCAGTGACGCAATACAATTCACCATGAGGCAGTACACGGCTCTCACCTCATCTATTTAGCCAACTAGCACACTAAACACTGCTGCTGCACGAGATCCTTTACTCTTCAACCTCGTTAACTTCTTGCTGCTGCTCTGCTCAGGGTGAACTCAAGCACCAGGGGTAAATTCAAGTAGTTAAATGGTTAAGAAATTTATCGTGAAATCTATAGAAAACGTAGAAAATAAATCTAGGTGTCATTCTAGTCGTAGGTAAAGAATTAGAGCTGAGAGAGAGAGAGAGAGAGAGAGAGAGAGAGAGAGAGAGAGAGAGAGAGAGAGAGAGAGACGGTATGGGTGAGGAATGAGATAGGGAGGGGTGGGTGGGGGCGGGGTGGAGAGAGAAAAGGGAAAACGGAGGAAGACCTGAAGAGAGGAGGAAGATGTTCTGGGTGAGGAAAGAAGAGGAAGGAGATAGGGATGGGTGGGTGGGGGCGGGGTGGAGAGAGAGAAAAGGGAAAACGGAGGAAGACCTGAAAAGAGGAGGAAGATATTCTGGGTGAGGAAAGAGGAGGAAAGAATATGATGTGAAAGAGGGAGAATAATAGTTTGGCCGAGAGGAGGAGCAGGAAGAGGGGGGGGGGGAGATAAGAGGGTATGGAAGAGGAGTGATGGTGAGTGAAATGGTGGGGAGGGAAGGAGAGATAGAAGGAGTGGAGGTATGGGAGCAGTGAGGAGGAGAGCCAGGATGTATGGGAGAGGAGGAGAGGGGAGGGACGGGCTTGGAGTAGGCTACGAGTGTCCTGCAAGATAGTGTTTAAATATTGTGATTCTGACCTAGTTCACCTCGTGTGTGTGTGTGTGTGTGTGTGTGTGTGTGTGTGTGTGTGCGTGTGCGTGCGTGCGTGCGTGCGTTCGTGCAGGAATGAATATTGCAGTATATTGTTTACAAGTCTGTGAAATATGTAGCTAGACTTCAGTAATAAAAATGAGTCATCAGTGAGCTGTTGGCGTAGTGAATGCGAAGCTGAATGAATGTCGTATGGATAAATGGTTGGAAAGTTGGGTGGATGAATGAGTGGATGGATGGAATGATAAATAGCCAGGTGGATAGTCCAATGCATAGAAACGATAGATCAGTGATCAGGAGAACAGACGGTAACCTTCAAATTATAGCTCTAGATTTTTTTTTTATTTTTTTTTTTTTTACGCAAGATAGAAGGAACCAAAGACGAGAAGCCAGCAGGATTGTTTCCTCCAAGGAAAGTAATAATTAAATAGCTTAAATATAGTTAACCATATATTTCTTTATGTGCATTATTTTATTTTGATACAGCAGGTCTCAAAAATAAGATAGCCTGTGTAGTACGTAGCAAACTGTGAGATATGGAAAATGATAAGATATTGGTTGACATATCGCTGCTATTCTAAGGGTCTCATATAAGGCTTCCAAAGGATGTTGTTCCTTTCGTATGCTTGTCCTTTCAGAAATATTCGGCATAAGTCTCAGCCTCCTAATCAAGAAAAATTTTCACTTAATTCATGAGCCATAGTCTTGATGACATAAGAGATTTCGTAGCGTCTTTCCCGCAGCGATTCAGTATGTTTTGCATATACCTTGAATCTCTTAAGCCCGAAGTAATCATCTTCATGTTTATTTTGCTGTCTCCTGACGATGCTATTCACCATAAACACGATTCACAATAGGGGAGTCAGTTGTCATTATTTATTTCATCACCAGACAGTTCTCCTAATGCTAAAACTAGACGATTTTACTCGTGAGGGAAATTCTAGCAGTCTGGGGGTTTAAAAAGCGTCGTCTGATAATTGTTTTTGTAGATGTAAAGTGTTAAATTTTTTATTTGGCCAGCATCAGGCAATTGTAGACAGCTGGCGAGCTTAGTAATAATCCTTTATTCAGATTTTTTAAGTGCAGAACCTTCTTTTATACTAATGAAATTGACAGGCAGTAACAGAAATAAAGCATAATAATCTTTCTGATGATGGCACTGCTTTCACTGTGCCGGTGATACAGCAGACGCCGAAACCTCAGGGCCGTCTAAACTTACCCAGCCCCCTGCCGCAGTGACTCATACGGGGAAGAGGGTGGGGGTGCAGGAAGCTGGGTTGATGAGGATGTAAGAACATAGGAAAAGAATGACTGTAATACCGGTAGCTTAGATGTCAGCTGCTGTATGCATGTTCCTTAATGAATATGGCTGATAATGAATCCCTTGAAATCAAAATTACCATTTACTGAACGGCTTAAAAGTCTGTAAACTCGTTCTGGTATCCGTGTGTGTGTGTGTGTGTGTGTGTGTGTATAAATAAATAAATATATATATATATATATATATATATATATATATATATATATATATATATATCAATCAATCAATCAATCAATCATTTCCTGTGGCACCCTCGGGGATGCATAGGGCCTCGATGAACTCACACCACCTCATCCTATCTTGTGCTAACTCCTCAAGATCTCCCCAACACTCATCTCCAGCTTCCCGCCTCATTGTCCTCACCCACGTCTCTTTTGGCCTTCCTCTACCTCTCCTACCAGGTACCACCCACCCTGGTGTACCTCGTACTATTCCCTGTCTCCTATACACATGTCCTAGCCACTTCCATCGTGAGAATCTAACATATTCATCGATCGGCTGCACTCCCGTTATTTCTCTAATTCTACTATTTGGTATCCTTTCCCACCACTTAACTCCTAATATTCTTCTAAGTGCTTTATTTTCAAACACCAAGAATTTATTTTCCATAGTCACTGCGCTGTACCAAGACTCGTGTCCATAAATTAAGATACTCCTAACCATTACCTTATAAAGTTTGATTTTTGTATGTACAGAGAAATTGTTATTATTCCAAATATTTTTAAGCATTCCCATTGCCTGATTAGCCTTCTTTAACCTTTCCTCGAATTCAAAGTTCAAAGAACCATCCTTGGCTAAATAAGTACCTAAATATTTAAACCTATCAACTTGCTTTACAACCATACCTCCAATTACACATTCCTGCGCATTTTCCATATTCATATTGATTATTTCAGTTTTTCCACAATTAATAACCAAACCCACCTTGCGACCTTCACTCACCAAACAGTCCAACACTCTCTGCATCTCTTCTGGCCCATCACAAATCAAAACTATATCATCTGCATAATCTAAATCCAAAAGTTTCCTGTTCTCTCCCCAAAGTATCCCTGCACCGGTTTCTGTTCCAACACGTTTCATAATGTAATCAATGACCAATATAAATAGTAAAGGCGATAGAACACCACCTTGAATTACTCCGGACTTGACTTCAAACGAATCACTCAGACAACCATCAACCATCACTTTACAAAATGTGTCCTCATGCATGTTCATATATATATATATATATATATATATATATATATATATATATATATATATATATATATATATATATATATTGATAATCCTTTACAAAGTGTAAACTTTTTAACATGTTATCGAAGTTATTGCCATTTACTATTTCTCTGCGGTAAGAGAGGCAACATTCCTCATGTTTTTGAGACTCACTCCCAGCTAAATAAAATTGTTAGGCATTAGCTGAATTAGAGTATCAAAGACGCGACCATGAGAGGGGTGAAGGAGGGGTCACAGGAATGACAGTCTCGGGGTGAACTCCAGCCATAGTTTGACCATAGCTAACATTTCAGAACTGAGTCGATTTCTACGCTTGTCATCTATAGGAATGACTAGGGTAAGTTAAGGTAGGTTAGCTGTGTGTGCTAGGATTCGGTTAAAGTAGACTGTCAGGAATAGACTACGCTAGTTTGTTACGGTTAGGTTAGTTGAAACTAGTTTGTTCGGGTTGGGTTAGGTTTGGCTTGGTTAAGTCAGACTGCTTTAATTGGATTAAGTTGCATTAGGTTATGGTGGTCTTTTGGGGTCTGGTTACGTTGGGCATGATTAAGTTAGGCTGGTCCACTAGGGTTTTGGAAAGTTAAGTTAGGTTGGTGTGTTAGGGTTTAGGTCAGATAAAACTTGGCTGGTCTGTTAGGGTTTCGTTAGGAAAAGTTAGGCTGGTCTGCTAGGCTGAGGTTCGTTTAGGGCAACCGGTATACTAGTACACTCTAAATCAAACTGACTTAGCGTACACAGCATGGCAGTGTGCTAACCATACCTCACCCTGAACCAGCCAGGTGTTCTGCCGTTTGGCATGACGGTAGGTGTGTTGATTAATTATCCCTCTCGTGATCTCGTCCTCTGGTATTTTATTCCAATTAGACCAAGCGACTTCATTCAGCAGAGTGAATCAGAGGAGCCTGGCAGTGCTAATACTGGCGCCAGTAAGTCTTTGGAGGTCACGACAACTCTAGCATTTTATTACAGTTGATGAGAGGCTATTTTATTCAGCTGAGAGTGAGTCATAAGCCTTTGAGTGTTACCCTTGAAAGTACAATGACGGCATTTATATTCGGTTTATGCTGACGCCAGATGATTTTTTGCAGCTTAGGATAGGCCTGCTGCAGGGGGGATTTTGGAGCAGTATAATATAATCCCTTCTTTAATTAGGCCTCCCTTAAAGTGAAAAAAAATCGCCTGGCAATAGCAGCAATAAGTAAAGACGTCATTGTGCCATCATGACTGTTGCAGATGATGATGGTGGTGGTGATGATGATGATAATAATAACAGTGAATGAGATGAAGGTTATGATAACGATGATAGTGAATGTGATGATGATAACTGTGAATGAGATGATGATGATGATGATGATGGTGTCATAATGAAAACTGTAGGGAGTGGGAGCCAACCCAAGAAATTGCTCATGAATCAGCAGCCATTAGGGTGCACTGGACTTTTATGATCCCAGGTACGACATTCTAAAACACATCCGATGGCGTATTTGGGGAATGTATCTAAAAGCTTACAGTATTCAGCAGCTTTTCATCCACACCATCCATATGTAAAACCTTTCATAGTCTTCCTCTATTCACTTTGTCGTATGTTTTTCCCAGGTCCACCAGTGCCATAAATACCTTACAGTCTTTTTCACATGCTTTGTGCAATATCTCCCTTCCATGAATAAGTAGATAGAAAGTGGTGACAGAGAATGAAAGTAAACTCAAAGTCATATTATTTAGGGAGTTTAGGGGTGGCGTAAGTTGAAGCTTTTTTTTCTCTCTTGCACCACTGTATACACAAAACCTGCGACATTGCATCAGCCTGCCAACCATCAGCATTATACTATACACTCATTCTAACCTTAGAAATTCACATCTTTGGCAAGAAACTCGAATCTTCATTGATGCCATCCAAAGTTTACAAGTTAGGTATCAGGAAAATTTCTGCGTTTTGAGAAATTTGCGAAAGTAAGAGAAGTAAATAAAAATTGACAGTTTCATAGTACTTACTTACAAATACTAATCCAAGATGATGATGATCTATCTATCTATCTATTGCCAGACGCCTCAATCCCGTTTGGGGTGGCCACAAACAAATCGCCTCCAAGTCGCCCTGTCCCCCGCCATTTCACCGCCCTGCTCCCAACTCACACCCCCCTCTCTCATATACCTCTTCACCCCATCCCTCCATCTCATCATCGGCCTCCCCCTCCCTCTTCCCCCCTCCACCTCACTCACATACACTCTCTTCGTCAGTCTTTCACCCTCCATCCTCTCCACATGGCCAAACCACCTCAGTGTGTTCCTCATAATGCTTCCTATCACATCCACATCAACACCACAACGCTTCTTTATATCCTCATTCGTCAGCCTGTCTCTCCATGTGACTCTACAGGCTCCTCTTAAATAACTAATTTCCACTGCTCTCACTCTTGACTTGTGTCCTTCCAACAACGTCCAAGCTTCACTTCCGTACGTTAAAGTTGGTATCACAATACTGTCATGTAGTAACTTTTTCACTTCCATGCTCACTTCCCTGTTTCTTATCACTGCTTTAAAAAAACCAGCAACCTTTCTTCCCTGCTGTACCCTTTCAAGCACTTCACCCTCCAAACCTCCATCCTTACTCATCACACTACCCAAGTACTTAAACGTACTCACATTTTCCAATTCCTCGCCATCCAACCTCGCTGTACATTCACTGACTTCACCTTTCTCAAAGACCATCACTTTACTCTTCCCTACATTCACCTTTAGATTCCGTTTCTTACACACACTCCCAAACTCATCCACTAAGCCTTGCAGCTTGATGATGATGATGATGATGATGATGATGATGATGATTATTATTTGCTGCTAGGATTTCTATCAATAAACTATATACCCTGATGCTAACGTGAATAATGAGAACTTGCGTCTAGAGCAGGGCTGAGCGAGGTAGCTTTTAACCCACTTACTATCAAGATTTCCCTCTGAACTAAGGAAGATGGTACTGGCCTGAATTGAATAGCCTACCTGAGGACGTGCATACCAGCGAAGGAGTTCAGTGTTTTTATAATCCATTAGTGCATGAATTTATTGCTTGTGTAGTTAAGAAAAAAGAAGAAGAAAGTGAAGAAGATAAGAGAGAGAGAGAGAGAGAGAGAGAGAGAGTGCTGAAGAATACTTACTAGAGAGGGGGAGTGGAAGAGACAGTGTTGATGATATACCCTTAAAATGAATGTGGTTCCTGCACTAAGCTACAGTATTTACAGTTCATGTGTTGTAGCAGTTTTGACGTCGGGCTCACACTTTTAAAAGCTCACGAAGTCCGTGCCATGTAAACACAGTAGTCGGCAGAGAGGCGTGGGTAGAACATGTGTAAAACTGTGGGAAACGAATAGAATGTCTGAATTGCCAAACATATTATTGTTACTAGCAATATCTTCATTATCATCGAGATTAAATGTATCAGTGTCGTCTTCATGTCATAGTTAATAAGAATATCATCACCATCATCTTCACCTTCATCTCCATCTCCATCCTCATTGCTAGCTTCCTCACAGTACTGTCACTATATCAACATCCTGCAAACCCTTTTCTCAGTGTTATGGGGGGGGGGGGATTAAGATCAAGAGTCGTATTCAACATGGCATAAAAGACATAGTAACATCTTATCCACAGAGATTTAAAATACACATTGCACATCAGTAACATCCTCTTGTTTATTATATCCTTTAATACCTATATAGTTTGCTTCAGAAATATGCAGCAGGGTATTTAAGGTGCAGAATAAATCGCGATGGAACAAGTGATACGAAATCTTCAAAATCACTTAAAGTAGGAACCCAAGAAACGGGAAAAGGTGAACGCGGAAGTAGAGCTATAAGTGCCCAGTGAAACAGTCCACGTCTTCACTGTGACCTTCGAAATTCTCGGCTCAAATGTATGTAAAATAAGTGAACACGGCCGTTGCCAGTGAAAAGAAAAATCGAAAAGACTAGAAAAAACTAAGCACAGGAACATATATTATTATTTTCTTTACGCTGAAAATGAAAGGTTGATGATCATAGTAATTGAGTGTCAGCCCGGAGATGTATTGAGCACTGGCACCAGAGAGAGAGAGAGAGAGAGAGAGAGAGAGAGAGAGAGGGATTAAATCAACCATTTGTTTATCTGTTTACTCTGCAGCCAAACGCTTTAGTCCCTGAGGGGGTAGTCATGATTAAATCACGCCACTTCGCTCTGTCCTCCGTTTTTAGGCATTGCTCTTTCCATACCACATCACACTCATTCATTTGTCTCTGTATTCCGTCCTTCCACCATGAAATCAGCCCTAGTAGTAAATTTTGCATCCATTTGGTGTTTTGATCAATATCTTGAGTTTTTAGTGTGGTCCAAAACCTAGGCCATCTATTTTGTCAGTGAGAGGCAGGTGTGAGTTACTGGTGACTGGGTGGGATGGGGAGCGAGGAAGGAGGGTTGAGGAAGCTTCTTTTTACACCCCACCAACCTCTTTCCACCCACCACTCACCATCCCCCACCATCCACCTACCTCTCCCCACCTCCCTCTCTTCCATCATCCACCACCCACCACCCTCGCCTTCCTGTTTTTTTTTTCTCTCTCTCTCTTATTCATGCCTTTAACTCATACAATAGTATTATTTATTATAAACTTCCGTGTAATAAACAACCTCGAAAAAAACAACAGGTCTTTTGCTGTTTGCTTTCCTTTGTACTTTTTTGTACTTTTATTTCTCCCAGTCACCTGCCACTCCTCTCTCACCACTCATCATCCGATTCTACCTCTCTCCCACCGTTCATCGCTTACCCCCCTCTGCTCACATCTTACCTCTCCCCCATTACCAAACACCCACGCATCTCCGTCTACCACACATTCTCCTTAGAGGAATGAACGAATATGTTGGATGTAGATGAACCACAGGGTGTGGCGTACTTGGATTTCTGCAAGGCATTCAATAAAGTCTTACATCAGAGAGTTATAGACGAAACAGCAGCATACAAGTTTAAATGCGCAATCCTTGCATAGTTAACAGGCCTCCTGTCAAATCACTGGAAAAGGATGGTAATGGGCTGGACGATGAATATTCAGACTGGATGTCTGTTATCAGTGGTGTCCCTCAAGGCAGTGTACTGGGACCGTTGCTATTAGGTATTTATGTAGACGGCCTACCAGATATAGTAAACTGCATGCTTAGAAGGTTCACTAATGATGCTAAACTATTCAGTGTTATCGAGTCCGAAATACATACAAATATGTAACAAAACGACAGAAATAGATGTGTGTTTGGTCAGATAAATGACCACTAGAATTCAATAATTCAAGATGCACAAATTTAAACCTAGGGCACAGAACGCACTTCATGCCTACTATAATGAAAAGTACAGCAAAAGGATATAATACCAACAGAAGTTATAAAGATCTAGGTACTGTTATTGAGTCTTGAAGTTCCATGTACACTTAGCTTTAACAGCAAAAAAAAGAAAAAAAGAAAAGCTAATAACTGTTTGGGAATTATTAACAGAACCTTTGTCTCTCTTGATGGTTGTATGCTGATCAAACTTATGTTCCATGGTCAGACCCAGCCTAGACTTAAGGAACTTTGTTCATTCGCCTTTTCAGATTAGATACGAAGCGCCTGGAGAACGTACAAAAACGTTCAACAAGTTTAATTTCAGAGCTGTCAAAGACTATCAGGAGAGACTGCGATCCTGAAAACTTTACTCATTCCACCAACGTCGAGAACGTAATGATATGGCAGAAGTTTGTAAAACCTTGCATGGCATTTTCTCTGATATACTGTGTACAGGAAATATCACGAGAGGCCGCAATTTGGAACTGTAGATGCATTGCAGGCTGGACCTAAGGAGGAACTTTTCTCGAGTCGTATCATTAACAACTAGAATGCACTTTACACTTTCAAACGGAAACTGGACATCAGGTAGATTACCATATATATTAAACTAAGCCACTGCTCCGCTGAACTATGATTAACCATATCGCTACAAGTTGAACAAACAGTTCTTGCAATTACAAAACATACATAAGCTTCAGTATCATAAAAAGATCCAAAATTTGTACAGAACGAACCAGGAATTCTCTCGTTTGTCAAGAGTCACTGATAATCACCCCTTTAAACAAAATTATCATTTGCACGAGTTTTCCTGGGATAAGATTATGTACTAGTATGAGTTATTGTACGACCACAGTGACTGTAGCAGATAAGCAGCTAAAACATATCGACTGCTTGTGTCGGCTTTAGAATGCTGACTTTTCGCTAACTCATCTTTTAGGCCACGAGAGTCCACTCCTATGGCGAATAAAATCATCTTTCGGTAGCAAAACAAAAAGTTACTATTCCTCATGTTCTGTAAGAGGTTTGCAAGACGAGAGGCTTCTCCTGTGTTCAGTAAAACTTTCTGGTGATGGCTTGAATATAACGGTTGAGATTTATCACTTCCTGGAGGGTTATCAAAGTTTTCACATTCTCAGGTATGACGAGTGCACAAAAAACATGTCATACTTGGGGAGAGAGCAGTAGAAATTACTAGGTAGCATACAGGGTTGTAGATGGGGAGATGGATCCATTAGGTTTTAATATCCACAACACAGATGGTTGAGAGGATGGAATGGAGGGGTGTGGACAAAAAACAAAAAAGTTATTCTACAAAGATCATCTCTAAGGAGTTGCTGATGTATGAAATTATTTTCCAAAAAGTTTAATGGTAAAATATAGTTGATTGTTTTTGCCCGGCAGAAATGGGTCATTCCCTCACATCGAATGCTTAGATATGATTGTGTGAAATTAGATAAGCCATAGTTATAAGATAGGAATGAGTCTCCTTGGTTACTAGCCAGATCGACGCTTGAGTGTAACTACATTTCGATATCAGCTGGCCTGGCAAAAAGGGGTTAGAGCTGTGGTTCTCGACCTTACAAGGTGCCCCTCCTCTCAGCGGGTGGTACCCACGGCCACGCCCACCGAATGGTCATAAGCACCCCCACACCACATGGTCATAAACACCAGCACACCACATGGTCATGCACACCCCCACACCACATGGTCATAAGCACCCCCACACCACACGGTCATACACACCCCTACACCACACGGTCATACACACCCCCACACCACATGGTCATAAACACCAGCACACCACATGGTCATACACACCACCTCACCTCTTGGTCATACACGCCACCACACCACATGGTCATAAACACCACCACACCACATGGTCATACACCCCCCCACACCACTTGGTCATAAACACCACCACACCACATGGTCATAAACGCCACCACACCACTTGGTCATAAACACCACCACACCACACGGTCATACACACCACCACACCACATGGTCATACACGCCACCACACCACATGGTCGTAAGTACCACCTTCACTCATGGTCACAGATATCACCATAACCCACAGTCATTAACATCACTCATAATCAGGACATCTGTCTATCTATCTGTTGCCAGACACCTTAATCCCGTAAGAGGTGGCCACAAACAAATCGCCTCCATGTCACCCTGTCCCCTGCCATTTCAGTGCCCTCCCCCCAGCTCACACCCCTCTCTCTCGTATGCCTCTCCATTCCATCCCTCCATCTCATTCTCGGCCTCCCCCTCCTCCTTCCCCACCCATCTCACTCACATACACTCTCCTCTTAATTCTCTCGGTCTCAGTCCTCTCCACATGGCCAAAACACCTCAGCGAATTTCTATTAACGCTTTCTATCGCATCCACATCCACACCACAATTCTTCATCACTTCCTCATTTGTCAGTCTGTCTCTCCATGTAACTCTACATGCTCCTCTCAGATACCTCATTTCAACTGCTCTCACTCTTGTTTCTTTCCAATAAGGTCCAAGCTTCACCTCCGTACGTTTGAGTTTGTATTACAGTACTAACATGCAGCGACTTTTTTACTTCCATGCTCACTCCCCTACTCCTTATCACTGCTTTCAAAGGACCAGCAACCATTCTTCCTTGTTGTAATCGTTCAAGCACTTCATCCTCGAAACTTCCATCCTTACTCATCACACTACCCAAGTACTTAAATGCACTCACATTTTCTATTTCCTCATCATCCAGCCTCATTGTATATTCGGTGACTTCATTTCTCTCGAAAACCATAACTTTACTCTTCCCTACATTCAGCTTTAGATTCCGTTTCTTACACACTCTCCCAAACTCATCCATTAAGTCTTGCAGTTCCCCATCCTCTTCACTTAACAGTACAGTATAATCTACAAACAACAGTACAGGAAGTTTCCAAATGTTGCCCTCTCTCATTCGGGCCGCTCCAACATCCACTTCCCTGCTTTGTACCTCTTTTATAACCCCAGCCATATACAGAATGAACAAGCATGGAAACATGACACATCACGGTTTCTACCCAACATTCAGAGAGAAAAAATCACACAGTGCTCAATCCACACACACTGCAGCCTTAGCACCCTCATACATACTGCTCACAACATTCAACAACTTCCTATTTACTCCAAATATTTATAATATTTTCCACTTTCCTTGTCAATCCACTCTGTCATATGCTTTCTCCAAATCCATGAAGGCCGCATACAACTTCTTTCCCTTCTCTAGAAACTTTTCCACTATAGACCTAAAAATGAATATTTGATTTAGACAACCTCTTCCCTTCCTAAAACCTCTCTTGTTCTTCTCCAACTATTCCTCTGCTATTTTCCTAACTCTGTCAATACGTATCCTACCATATACTTTTCCTATTACACTCAGAAGACAAATACACCTATGATTATCACACACATCGTTTTCCTCTTCTCCGTTATACAGGGGAATATTATACCTGACTTCCAATCCTCCTGAAGTCTACCTTCCTCCCAGGCCAATCTGCACATCCTCCATGTCCATTAACTACACTATCTCCCCCATGCTTCATCATTTCACCACACACACACTATCAGTTCCTGGAGCTTTCCCCATTTTGACTTTCTTCAGTGCTTTCAATTCCTCCATCCTACTGATCTCGTCCTCCGTTCTCACCTCCCTCCTTCTCGCAGCCATACCCCAGCCACTTGTACTCACATTACTTTCATTTTCAGTGTTTAACAGTTTCTTAAATTGTTCTCTCCATTTTCTCACTTTTCTCCCTTCTCCATTAGCAATCTTCCATTTTTATCTTTCACTCCCCAACTAGTTTCTTTATCATCCTGTCTAACTTTCTTGATCTCCAGGAACATTTTCTTACATTCCCTCCACTTTACATTCAGATTCATTACAAATTCCTTATACACTCTCTTCTTACTCTCTCTTACTAATTTTTTCACCTCTCTTCCTCTATACATATAACTCTCTTCCATCTCTCAACTTCCTTCATGCCTCTGCTTACTAAATTCATACTTCTTTTGCGCCACAGCTTGTCTCACCTCTTCATTCCACCATGCTGTTCCTTACCACCCCCCATTCGTCTTCTCTTCATCCCACACACCACCTCTCATGCTAAATTTCTTCTGTGAATATCTTGCATACACCTTCCACCTCCCCCATCTGCTCCAAATCATATTTACCCAGTTGCTCCTCCACTTCTCTCTTATATTGTCTTTTTCCATCCTCTTGCAACCTTTCTACCATCCTTTTTTGGACCACCAGTCCTCCAGTCCCTCCCTCCTATTCCTCCATTGCATTTGAACCTTGACTTTCACCACCACCAAGTGGTGGTCAGAAAGTCCACTCTCCCAACCTCCGTGTGCTCCTGTATCCATTACATACCTCTTCATTGTGTCACACACACATAATCAGTCATTGCCTTCCGTTCATTCAGTTTACCACCCACCCTTCTCATCACTCGCCACGTATAACCGTTGATCTTTTTGTGCCTAGAGAGGGTGCTGGCTATCACCAACCCCCTCCCCTTACAAATGTCTACTAGAGCACTGCTATTCTCATCCACTTCTGCAGGCACACTCCACTTTCCAACTACTCTTTCCACTCTTACATTCCCTACTGTTCCATTCATGTCTCTAATCAAAAACTCTCTCTCATTCCTCTCAAACTTTTCCATGCATGCTTTCGCATTTGCCCAGAACTCTTCTTTCACTTTGCTTGCACCATCTTGCGTTGGCGCGCGCGCGCGCGCGCGCGCGCACACACACACACACACACACACACACACACACACACACACACACACACACACACACACACACACACACACACACACACACACACACACACACACACACACACACACACACACACACACACACACACACACACACACACACACACACACACACACACACACGCCCATGTTTGTAATCCTACTTTCAATCTTACCCACACAGTCCTTTAACCAACTGATCCATACTTTTTTATATTCTCCTTCCATCTCTTGCACACAACAATATGTACTCCCTCTTTTGCCTTTTCATTCTCACCTACTCTCGCGCATATACGCTATCCATTCTCCCACTTTCTCACACTCTCACCTCTTCCATTTAGTTTCAGGTAATACACATATGTCCACTTTTGCATCCTCAAGCACGTGGACAGTCTCTCTCTTTCACCTCGTCATTCGCACCCCGTACATTCCATGTTGCAATCTGTACCATGATATCAGGACATCCTTGTTCATAATCCTCTCTCGTTTGGCCAGCTTCTTAAGAAACGCTTACTAAATAGCAAACATTTTCGGAATACAAAAGATTCATAAGTGTTGGTTCATATTCGTGGTAATTAAAATTATTGCAGTTGAGCAAAGAAAAACGTAAGCGTAAAAAGTCATGTGCTGAAGCAGATTGTGACTGGCATTTGAAGCGGTTGCAGTTTGAAAATTTGTGTAAGAAGAAGAAGAAGAAGAAGAAAAAGCAGAGTGGTAGACTAGTATAATGACCGAAAAGCGGAAACCGATCCTGATTACACCGCAACTTTTTATTGTAAAACTCTGAAAACTGTTTTCTGGTCTACCCTTTGTGTCAGACTTCAGGAAATCGCTACCTTGCTCTCGAGAAGTCTCGAACAAGGAAGAAGAGTGAAAAGAAACTTACTTCACGTTGGTACAAAAACACACACATGCTTCAGAGGTTCAAGTAGAGATAAAATAATGAAGGAATATAGATCTAAAGTTCATCATGACAGACAGACTTATTCAGGCCAGTCGTTGTTTTTCCCTTCCGTCCTCGTTCCCTGCAGGTTGAGAACCATTGGATTAGAGATCTTTGTCTGGTTGGAACAAATGCCCTAAAACATTATATAAAATGTATGAAGATGTAGGAATGGCACAGAGCCAAAAAAAAAAATAATAATAATAATGATAATAATAATAATAATAAGGTAGAACAATTATACGCGCGTGTACCCTCATCCGTACATTTTTTGTAGTATTCTCTCATGCATTAAATGGTTGAGCAATAGTTATACCTTAATCGTATCTGGAAGTTGCCATAGTTAACGGAAGTTATTCACTTTAGAAAAGCGTCTTAAAATGAGGGGGTTAATAAAGGCTCTAACTTACCCTTCCCATTCGAGAAGTATCTCCTGTGGTGAATAAAATCGTCTGGAGAGGAATTCAAGAAGGAGTCTACGTAGAGTGCAACACCTGCGTCTTACGACTGGTATACGACCGAACTTTTGACCTTGCCCTGTAACCTCGACCTTTGATCGACTGCTCTCAGACTTAAATTATTTCACCCATGCCTGACTTTCTCCTCTTCTGTTATGTATGATCCAGATATGATAAAAATGTTTAAGCTGACATTGCCTTGTGATCCTTACTTATTGTTCTCAAAATATAGTAGAAACAGCTGTTCTTTGTCTTTCCTTAAGCCTTTCCACCTACGCGTAAGATGGTTTTGAGTTAAAGAATTAAAACTTTGACCCTGTCCTTTGACCTTTACCTTTGAGCGATTCTTTTCAAAATCAATCAACTTCATCCTCTCCTGACCCCCAACTCATCCTGGAAGTTTGGTCTAACTCAAATCAAATATGTAAAAATTAACCTTTTCCTAATCTGTGATGAATGCCCCTATCAGGGCTATATCTATCGCGTATTATATTCAATGGGTAATGGAACTCCTTTGAGAGAGAGAGGGAGAGAGAGAGAGAGAGAGAGAGAGAGAGAGAGAGAGAGAGAGAGAGAGAGAGAGAGAGAGAGAGAGAGAGAGAGAGAGAGAGAGAGAGAGAGAAAGTAAACTGTTGTGTTTTTTTCGAGCTCGGCAATTGTAAGAACAAAGATGAAGAAGAAAACTTCATTCAAGCTTTCGTTGAGTCATCATTCAAGCCTTCATTGGCTCATCATTCAAGTCTCCGTTGGCTCATCATTCATACCTTCATTACTCATCATTCATATCTTCGTTGAATCATCATTCAAGCCTTCTTTCACTCATTATTCAAGCCTTCATTGGCTCATCATTCATACCTTTGTTGGCTTATCATTCATACCTTTGTTGGCTTATCATTCAAGCCTTCGTTGACTCATCATTCGAGCCTTCGTTCATCCATCATTCATGCCAACTTTTACTTATCTTTCAAACCTCGCTTCACTCATATCAAGCCCTCCTTCATTCATCATTGAATCCTTCCATCACTCATCATTCAAACTCTCGAAATTCTCGTTGCGACGTCACAAGCCCAACATCCACACAAACAAATGTGCATCATATTCCTAATGAGGTAGAAACCATGCTGTTCACTTCGAAGTAATATAAATACTTGTCCATCCATTTAGAGCATCCATCTATCCTTTTTTCCCATAAACGTCCACACCTACTTGGCTTTCCACATCGCGTGCCACACTAAAACTCTCATACGTACCCTTTTTCTACAACCCTATTAATATCCACTGTCTCGCTGTGACCATACCGTCTCAGTCAATAACCTACTCTCTTCGACCATTCAGCCAAAAGGCTTCCTTACTCCACATCTTTCCAGAATCACTTACATTTTCCTATCTTAATCACTCTGCTTAAACCACATGCATTCCTTAAATCTTTAACTGCAAATTTCCTACCTTGCATTGTATTTCAGTTAACGACAGACGATTATGCTACCTACAAGACAGCCGCAGGGCACCAAATATTTTCAAAATTATCAGAGTGATTTTTTTGGTCAATATTATATATATATATATATATATATATATATATATATATATATATATATATATATATATATATATATATATATATATATATTCTTACAATTGATTCCAAGAGATTGGGTGTGCTAAGCCGACTCCGTTACTTCTTTACCCCTGACAATTGTTGACTCTATACAGGGGTTTTATCCGCCCCTGTGTGGAGTACAACTCTCATGTGTGGGGAGGCTCCCCACATACAGCTCTTCTCAATAGGGTGGAGTCAAAGGCTTTTCGTCTCATTAACTCTCCCCCTCTTACTGACTCCCTTCAACCTCTGTCTCTTCGTCGCACTGTTGCATCTTCATCTCTTTTCTATTGCTACTTCAATGGTCACTGTTCCTCTGAACTGTCTGCATGCATTCTTCCACCTCTACGACGGGCTTGTAGCACCCGTCTAGCAGCAAACTCTCACCCCTTTTCTGTCCAACTCTCTAATGCAAGAGTTAACCGTTACTCCCAGTCCTTCATTTATGCAACAGGTCAACTCTGGAACTGTCTCCCTCTGTCTGTATTTCCTGCTTCCTATGATCTCCAGTCTTTCAAACGCAGTGTGCCCAGGCATCTCGAAATGAATGGATCTTGAATTTGGCTCTCTCTTGTATTTTGTTTTTCTCTTGGAGGGAACAGTTTTGCGGGCTCGTTGCCTTTGGTTCCTTCTTCCTCACATAATATATATATATATATATATATATATATATATATATATATATATATATATATATATATATATATATATATATATATATATTATTCATTTTCAAGCGACGGTTTTATTCTGTTCAAACCAACTCATCCCAATCAAAAAGTTAAGAGTCTTATATCTGCTTTCTTTACCCTCGATTTTTAGTGTCTTGCGTTAGAAGAATCTTACCACTTCACCATGAAGGGTCTCCTAAGCTGAATGATCTTGCTCGACGGCGGTAAGAATGAAATATAGAAAACTCATCGCACTGAAGGCTTTTATGAATGGAGGATTATAATTTCTGTCGCGGTGTGTAGACCTTGACGTCATTTACACAATACACTTTGTCTGGGAAGAAAAATTTATATGGTGCTTTAGTGTCAAAACCTTCCAAGGTTGATTCTGGTTGCAGGTGTGTGTGTGTGTGTGTGTGTGTGTGTGTGTGTGTGTGTGTGTGTGTGTGTGTGTGTGTGGTGTGTGTATGTGTGTGTGTGGTGTGTGTGTGTGTGTGTTTGTGTGTGTGTGTGGGGGGGTGTTTTCGCTCTCGTGGGGGCGCGTGTGGGCGTGCGTGCGTGCGTGCTCGTGCGCGCTCACTACCCTCACTTGCTTATTTTTGAGTGAGTATCCCTTTCAAGTGTGGGTTGTGAGGCTGATGGACTTCCGCCTTGTTTACTCTCCTCGCCCTTTGTTCTCTTTAGCTGACATCTCAAGCCACTCCCATCCACTCTCTGGGCCCGGGGACGTCTTCACTTTGTTCTTACCATCTCCTGACGCTATCCTTCAGTTTAAGATGTACTTTTCGAACTGGGGGAGTCAGATATAGAGTTTATAAATTCCCATAACACAAGAAGGCTTTCCTGAGTCCAACAATATCATCTGGTAGAAACAAGAGTAAGCTAAAAAAAAAAAAATGGACATTAGGGGGGTGGGGCGATACATAAGGTATAGCCGGTGATACAGAAGATAGTGACAGCAGACTGGTATGGTGTAGGTTTGGTTATTTGATTGTTTTAGATTGACATTAGCTTGTGTGTCCATCCTACAAACTAAGTACCAAACGGACTTAGCCACGAGTCGCCCCCTTGCCGTTTGTCTACTTTTACTTCCCTGCCCGAACTTGCAGAAATACCGAGCTGATCAAAAAAGCCTTATTATGGCAAGAGCGCATATTCTTCTTGGTCGCACTCGTCTCCA
The DNA here is from genome assembly GCF_032717465.1 of Coenobita brevimanus. Lineage (NCBI taxonomy): Eukaryota > Metazoa > Arthropoda > Malacostraca > Decapoda > Coenobitidae > Coenobita > Coenobita brevimanus. The sequence continues at coordinate 10,752,874 of NC_136958.1, forward strand.
TCCCATAGACCTCTGCGTTAGTATTGGCTGGGGTTCCCAAGCACTTTTTACATGCCTCGTAAGACGCCAGGTATGTGAGAGTAGCGAGTGTTTACTTCCTTTTTCTTCTTTCATTTTAGTCCATGTGAATATCCAGGAGAACGGTTGAGAATTAATGCCTATCGACTGCACAAAGGGTCATTAAATTAGACAGTTTTGATAAGTTCTAATTTTCGTTTAGAATAAGACAGCCAACAAGCAAATTTACATCCTCTCACTTGTATTAAGTCAGCATGGACAAGGGAAAAAAATTCCCAACAGTGGGACCGGCCGGTAAGGTCATGATGGGCAGCACTGATTGAGGGTTTTGATCGAGAGAATAGGACAGCGATAGCAGACGAGAAAGGTTTCTTCTTCCCATAAATTATTCTTGTCGAAATTGGTCGGAAAATGGACGATTAAGTTATGGTCAAGTAAAATAACAGACCGAGAAAGCTCCAGATGATCATACTAACAAGCTGGTTTAAAGTTTTCAAAAAGGACTATTCCGGAGACAAGTAGATCAATAAGTCAACTTTGAGACCTTACTTTTTCTCCAATGTGTGGCATGAAGAAGAGCGCGTGTGTGTGTGTGTGTGTGTGTGTGTGTAGTGTGTGTGTGAGGGGGGTGGGGTGTCTGCGTGACTCACACACACGCAAACAGAAGCGTCAAGTCACACATTCATGGACCTCTTCCAATTGGATATTTGCTCAGCATCGAAGGTCCATCTGGTGGCTGCTCAGTGTGGCCTCAACCTCCCTCCCGTGGTGACAACAGTGCTCCACCTGCCTTCGGTCTCGGAAAAATCTTTGTGTAATTTTTGATCGAGTAATCAGTGCTGGGTTTGGGGTCTGGCAGGTCACTTGTTCCCCACCTTGTTCGTGCGGTACAGTCGGGGACAAAAGTTCGCGTAAATTCACCTCTTATACTTCTCACTTTCTTGTGCTGGCTAATATTCCTAAGCTGACAATGGCGTGGTATGTTTCTGGGTTCATAAATGTTTCTTTTCAATAGGATGTGTTAGGAAGGATGGTGACGGACATGCAATATGCGTGAAGTGGGGGCAGTGGAGTAGTATACGAACCATTGTCCCTGATTGTACCTTTGCAGTTTGAATGTGTAATTTGGAAAGATAAACCCTGGAATTCGTGTAGGCAGACCTCTACAGCCAGTGTGTGTGATGTGAAAGAAAAAAAAAAATCCTTAAAGTTACAGAGACCTTGCCAAAGTGAGATGTTAAGAGCTGGTGGAAGTGGCAAAGTTCAGACTGTGTTAACCATCAAGTGACGTAAAAAGCCAGAGAAAATCACCTGGCTGTCAGTGCTTGTGAGTTTGTTTTTCTTGGTGTGATCGTGGGCAGATGTTGAAGGTGGAGGACGGGCGGGGACCTCTGCGGGCCCGGTCTGAGGAGAGGGAGAGACTGCCTCCTCACCCCGCCAGACGTAAACTTAGCATCGCATTTGTAAGTCACAGCCTCAAGTTTGTTTATGGATGAAGACAGTTTCGTTAGCAGATAAGTACATAATATCCTCTGCATTATAGCCTGGTTCATGTAAAGATAGATGTCAACTTACTCCCTTTGGATGCAGTCACCTGTCTTAGGATCGACTTTATTTTCACTGCAGTGCTCTCACTGTGACGAGGGTGTTCTAACTTCTAGACTATCAGGCGCAGCAGATCATGGCTAATTATTTCTAATGTGATTCTCAATGGCTACAATATATCGTCGTGGGTGGGTGGGTGGGTGTGTGGTGGTGATGTTCTCTCACCTTAGCGTAAATCAAAGAGGCGGTTTACGACAGGATGTTTGTGACTGCTGCTACTCAGCTGAGGGCGGCTGCTGGTGTCACTGTATTTTACCTTAAACTGTGATGAACACTCTTGTATTTTATTCTTGCTGTCGCCTTGGGAAGAAAGGGATGGAAGGAATACATTAACCCCTTCACTGCGATGAAAATTTCTATAGGCTATTTTGTTTCTGCTGTCCCCTCGAACAGAAAAGGTTTGGAACAAACCTACAGTAATATCGTTCTCTCTCTCTCTCTCTCTCTCATTCTTATTATTGTCAGGCGATTTTTCAGCTTAGAAGATATCTCGTGTAGTGGGAATTTACCTTTTGCATGATGGTGACGATGGTGGTGATGATTTTAGCATTAAGCCTGAGGAGTGCTTACGTAGTTGCCATAAGAAATACGATGTTTGAGCGTCATATTTGTGCTCGAATATTGAATGTGGAGTTACTTAGAGGATAAGATGATGATGATGATGATTCTTAAGTAGTGTATGTAGTGTTACTGGTATAGATGGGCAGACAATGAACGAACGTTGTAGGCAGCGTGGAGTGGAGGTGCAAATAAGAGTTGTAGCTGGGAGGAATGTAATGAGACGGTTTGATCATGTAAAACAAATGAAAAATTACTGTTGTTGCTGCAGCCCCAGGTTCATGTGGATGTGTATGAAGTGGACCACAAGACACTGGCCACTTCAACCCGGCATTCCCAGAGATCTTTTGTTGAAGTTATGATCAAGTATTGTCTGTTTGTGACACTAAGAAGCGCAAAACGAATACGAATGTAGTGTGGGGTCTGCATTGCACTGCCGCTCCCAGAGAAGCAGTAATGGAAAATAAAGTTTATTCTAGAGAGTAAATAGAGGCGAAGATGATAGGAGAAAAACGATAGGAAGCCTAAGAACGAAGTTGAAAAACAAGTGGAAAAGTAGGCGGACACGAGGGAGGGCGACTGGGACAGGCGAAATGAAATTAATGGTGATAGATTAGGAGGTAGTTTTGTAGGCGCCACCCTATGTGAACAGACAGTTTTTGGCAGTGATTATGGAAGCATGTGAAGTTATAATCCGTGGCTTCGACCTTAAAATGTTGCTCTCAGCTTAATAATGTCGTTCAACGCTAGCTGGAACATTATTCCGAAGTGTGACTCAGACTCTGAAAAAGTTAATATTTTTAGCATATTCATCAGTTCCATCAACTGAATAAAGTTGTTGAACAGTATCCAGAACAACGCAGTCACTAATAAGATTATGGCTACATTTTCTGGGAATACTGATCTTGTGGGATGTATGTGGGTCAGTGTCGTTTTCAGTTAGTGCCACAAGACAGAGTACGTGGGACTTAAACGTGCACACGATACTGTACGCTGCCTTTCCCTTCGCCTTTCCTCTTCCTCCCATTTCTGTTTCGTAAACAAAACTCCCCCCCCCCCCGAGCTTTTGGTAGTAGTGTTCACCCCGTGGATATTCTTACTTGTTTGTTATTCTTCATTTAGCTTTCTCATTGATTAACAAAATCAGCTACTATTTGCCTGAAGTTATTATCATGAGTTCGTTCGTAGTAGCTGAAGGGTTAATCAAGATTGCTTTGACCTTTTAACTTTAATTACTGTCAGGCGGGTAATATTACCTGATATGGGCTGAATAAAAAGGTGCGAAAGTTCGTCCAAAGCAAAGGTGAGTCGAGATATATTTTAAACTTTAGATTACTGGGATTTCCCTCAGCTGAACACAATTATTTATTGTTGGCCCTAATTACGTTCATGCCAGGGAAGGGATTTAATCGAGATCATTTTGAACCCTTTGACTGCCAGGATTGGTTGTGTGGTAGGGTGGAGTGTGGGGGTGTGGGAGTGTGCTGGTTGTGTGGTAGGGTGGAGTGTGGGGGTGTGGGAGTGTGCTGGTTGTGTGGTAGGGTGGAGTGTGGGGGTGTGGGAGTGTGCTGGTTGTGTGGTAGGGTGGAGTGTGGGGTGTGGTAGTGTGCTGGTTGTGTGGTAGGGTGGAGCGCGGGGTGTGGGAGTGTGCTGGTCGTGTGGTAGGGTGGAGTGTGGGGGCGTAGGAGTGTGCTGGTTGTGTGGTAGGGTGGAGCGCGGGGTGTGGTAGTGTGCTGGTCGTGTGGTAGGGTGGAGTGTGGGGGCGTGGGAGTGTGCTGGTTGTGTGGTAGGGTGGAGTGTGGGGGTGTGGGAGTGTGCTGGTTGTGTGGTAAGGTGGAGTGTGGGGGTGTGGGAGTGTGCTGGTTGTGTGGTAAGGTGGAGTGTGGGGGTGTGGGAGTGTGCTGGTTGTGTCGTAAGGTGGAGTGTGGGGGTGTGGGAGTGTGCTGGTTGTGTGATAGGGTGGAGTGTGGGGATGTGGGAGTGTGCTAGTTGTGTGGTAGGGTGGAGTGCGGGGGTGTGGGAGTGTGCTGGTTGTGTGATAGGGTGGAGTGTGGGGGTGTGGGAGTGTGCTGGTTGTGTGATAGGGTGGAGTGTGGGGGTGTGGGAGTGTGGTGGTTGTGTGGTTGGGTGGAGTGTGGGGGTGTGGGAGTGTGCTGGTTGTGTGGTTGGGTGGAGTGTGGGGGTGTGGGAGTGTGCTGGTTGTGTGGAGCAATATCTAGAGAACAGTAACAGGAGTCTTTAAAAACTGGTGTGGAGTGTCATATAGTGGTTTGGCGATGTAGCAACACAGGTATGGTGGTTTTGGTGGTGGTGGTGGTGGTGTGGTACAGTGACGGTTTTGTAGAGTGGTATACGGTGGTGGTGTGGTGTGATAGGGTGGTAAACATGTATGATGGAAATGCAGTATAGTGGCATACTATTATGGTGTGATAGTGACATTGTGGTAGTGTGGTGGCTGCATGGTGTGTTATATGGTGGCGTGATGATGATGTAATATGACGGTGTGGTGATGTGGTGTGATTGAGCATTGTTTTGTGGACTGGTATGTGGTGGTGTTGTGGCGTGATAGGGTGGTGATGTTGCTTGTTGATGTGGTGGTATGGTTGTATGGTGGTGAAGTAATATGGTACGGTATGCGGTAGTATCGTGGTATGATAATGAGGTTGTTTGGTATTATGGTGGCGTGGTAACATAGTGGTATGGTAGCGTGGTGGTGTGATTGGGAGGTAATGTAGTAGTATGATGGTGTGGGAGTATGGTGATGTGGTAGTGATGTGGCAGTATGGTGACGTAGTAGGGTAACTATTTCTTGGTGCCATAAGGTCGTGTGAGAGTATGCTGAAGTAGTGCTGTGTTGGTATAGTGGTGTGCTAGGTTAGTGATGTGGTGGTGTTGTGGAGTTGTGATGTTGTGGTGTGTTAGTGTGGTTATTTAGTGGGATGGTTTATGGCAGTGTGGAGGTGGGATACAGCATAGATGTGAAAGTGTGTTTGTATGATGGGTACAAGCGTGGTGGTATGGTGATGAGGTGGTGTGGTGGTGTGACAAGGTGATAATGTGGTTGAGTGGTAGTGTGGTGATGTAGTGTGGTAGTGGGCTAGTGTGGTGGTGTGGCATGGTGGTGTGGCAGTTGGTGGTGTGGCGGTGTGGTGACGTGCCAATGTGGGGATGTGGTGATGTGGTGTTGTGGTGCTGTGTTAATGCAGTGGTTGGCAGTGTGATGTGGTGAGATGGTGATTTGGTAGTGTGGTGGCGTGAGATGGTGATTTGGTAGTGTGATGGCGTGAGAGGGTGTTGGCGTGGTCGCGCGGTAAGGTGGTGGTATGGTATGGTATGGTATTGCGGTCATGTGGTGATGTGATAGTGTAGTGGTGTAGTGATGTTGTCGAGAGAGGTGCTGAAAGGCCACATGAATGTTATGGTGTTATGGTAGTACAATCATGTGGCGTTGCGATGTGGTAGTTTGAGAGCATAGCGTTCTGGTATGGTAGCGTGAAAGTGTAGCCTGGCATTGCAGAAGTGAGGCGTTGTAATGAAGCACAGTACTGATATAGTGTGGTTTTGTGGTGTGGTATTGTTATTGTGGTAATAAGGTTATGGTGGCAATATAGAGGAGTAGTTGGAGGAGTGTGTGTTGATATGGTGTGGCGTAGTGGGATGTCTTTATCTTTAGATGGTGCTGTATGATAATATTGTGGTGTGGTGTAGGCTACAGAGAACTACAAAGGAATGCAAGCAGCAAAAGAGCTGTTGTTTCTTTCGAGCCCGTTTGGTATAGAGAAGGCCACGACTAACATCTGTTCTGTGAGTCATCTACAAGGACAGCAAAAAAATGATGCTCTGGTGGTGTCGTAGTTGTGGAATGAAAGTTGTGGTGTGGGATAAGTGTGAGGTACTGTGTTGTGGTAGTATGGTGGTGCCGTGATGATGTGCTGAAAATGAAAACGCATATTTCAGCAGTTATAATAATTATGCTGTGGTAGTGTGATGAAAGTGAAGTAAATTTTACATATGATGCTGGTATGCCGGCGTGATGCACAAGTTGTGTGCATTTAGTAATTACATGGTGGTGGTAATGATAGTGCAACAGAAATGAAGTTCTGATGTGCTGATATGGTGGGGTGATGGCAGTGTAGTGTTGTTTACTTATGGTAGGTGTATTGTGATGAAGACGTAGCAAGCCTGAACAGAATCCGGGAAGTAAGACAGTCAGATGGTAGATGCTGTGATGCCACTGGCTTGTTTTTACCGTTTTATTTTTGCCTGACTGAACTAGGTCACCCCAATAACTTGAAAACTAAAGCGTGGTTGCCTTAAAATCAGCAAACCGTATATGTGAAGTAAAATGAGTCTCTGGTACCACTCAGATCATCATTTCAGTTTTACTGCACGTGGCATTCACTGAGCTGAAGGGAGTTAAGGTTTTTCATCTGGTCAGAACAAAGTCGCTATAGTTGTTTGGTATTGATGAGGGTTAGGGTGCACTGGTAGGCGTATGGTTTGTGGTAGTAGTGTATTGGTGGTGTGGTGCTAGTAGTGTTTGTTGTAGCTGTGTGGTGGTGGCGCTGATATGGCAAGAGTGGAGTGCGGACAGTGAGGTAGCCAAATGGTAGCGAGTGTGTGGTCTCCAAGAAACATTTTTAGAATGACGCAACCTTACTTCCATCTTCACCACCACCACCACCACCACCACAGCCACCTGCAGTCACCTAAGCGAGGCTGCAACGCTTCTATAAAATCATTGTTTTTGCAGACAGCATTTTAGCAATGATTATCAACAGGGAAAAAATTAGTTAACTTTGTAAATATAATCAAAGCAACCTCTTCCACCACCACCACCACCGACACCTTAAATTTCACTTAGGTACAACCATAAATCTAACTTTTTTTTTATAAGCTTTTACAGAAATCTACAGGGGATAGGAACATGGAACATTGTAGAACAAAAAAGTCTTCCTCCACGCCACAACCACCACAACCACCACACCACCTTCATTCATTTAGTCAAAGTTGTAGTATTAGGTGTACTGCAATAAATCTATCGATCTCACGTTCTTTTGATTCTTTTTTTTTCACAATCATCTACAAATAAATCCTCGATAATTTTGTAAACGAATGACGGGAGATTCGTCCACACGACCACCTGCACTAATTTTGATAAGGCTGCATCATTTTTGCAACTATTTTTGTTTCTCTCAGAGTCAGTTTATTACAAGGAACTATTGGCAGTTTTGTTTCGTGATACGTCAGACGCTGAGAGTGCTAAAGAAAATAATTTCCGTAAGTACTGCATTGTGTGAGTGTATAGATAGGTTGTAGTGTGTGTGTGTGTGTGTGTGTGTGTGTGTGTGTGTGTGTGTGTGTGTGTAATTCACCGGATCGGTCAGGATCACTTGATGGTCGTGTACGTCAGCTTTTACCCTCCCGGAAGGAAGCCGAGAACTCATATAGTCCGACCTAAGGACAAGGCTGTGACCTTCACACACGCTCACACCCGCCCCCTTGCTCAAAGGGGACAGTAACCACCCATTTCGTCAGTGAAACTTTTCGCAACCTGAGAGAGGCGCGAACTCCCGTCTACCACATGGCAAGCGAGAACGCTACCACTGAGCCAGCGAGCGGTGTGTGTGTGTGTGTGTGTGTGTGTGCGTGTGCGTGTGCGTGTGCGTGTGCGTGTGCGTGTGCGTGTG
>NC_136958.1:10765744-10798244 GCF_032717465.1 Coenobita brevimanus
TGGGTCTGACTTAACTTAAAATGACACTGATTTTCTTGGATGAACTTAAATGATCTTGACCCGAATGAGTCAGAACTGATCTAACGACGAGACTGAACGTGAAGGACACGAATGAATATGAAATGCTTAATGGACCTATTCCGAGCTTAAATGTCCTAACTTCTTTTAATGAACCATAATTCCCCCGACCGGATAAGAACTGACAAAACTGAACCCTGCTCGTTCTGACAAGATTTGAACACGGATAATATGAATTAAAAGAATGGATGCAGCAGCACCTCAAGTGAATGAAGGGCGATCCAGATGCCCTGCTCAATGGACAATGATCGTACAGTCCATGTAAAATAAGTTTCATGTCATACCGATAGCCTCCTGTTGTTGACATATATCTTAATTTCAAATTCATTATTTAAAAACTTTACTAACGCATGATCTTTCTGCGTCTGGCGCTGCGGCTGGCAGCATAATCAGTTGGTAACAGCCTGTTGAATAAGTTATCACTAAATAATGCCTATTAATTATTGATAATACGTTTTCAGCACATCCGATTAGTAAATGCGAAAGAGAGATAAACTACTCCACAGGCAGTAACAAAAACAAAAGATCAGGGAGTTAGTTAAAAAGATTAGTTTTTTTTTGTGTGTGTGTCTGGCTCTGGGCATAGGCTTCACAGCCTGCTCCCAAGGCCCAGTAGTCCTCCTACATTCCATACACTTCCACATGTCACCACTTCGGCGCTAACACCCACCGTCCATATTGAATACATACTAGGGCTGTCTCATGCAGAAGTGGTGTACTGGTATTAGCGGTTTTCTTTTTACGACACGTCGGCGGGTCTTCTGGTAGATCAGGAAAGTCTGCTTTTACTAAATTCAAATCCTTAAATTGTTCCCTGCCCCAGCAGGGACTTGAACCTGGGTCCGGTAGGACTGCAGGCCACCTCTTTACCAACTGAGCCACTGCCTCCCCCTTGCATGCATTTGCCCTACGTCGTAGGACAGCCTGATTGCCATGCTATAAATATATATATATATATATATATATATATATATATATATATATATATATATATATATATATATATATATATATATATATATATATATATATATATATATATATATACAGATGCAATAGATTCACCATGGGGGAAGCGTAGTCTCAATATGAAGATAAACACCAACGTTATCAGGAACATCTTTTATAAATTGGTGACGTTTCGACAACTCATTTGTCATTTTCAAACCTATAGAAAATACAATAAAATCAAAGTAAACACCATGTCTATGATATCATAGACATGGTGTTTACTTTGATTTTATTGTATTTTCTATAGGTTTGAAAATGACAAATGAGTTGTCGAAACGTCACCAATGTATTAAAGATGTTCCTGATAACGTTGGTGTTTATCTTTATATATATATATATATATATATATATATATATATATATATATATATATATATATATATATATATATATATATATATATATATATATATATATATATATATAATGTTTCTATGTGTGAACTGTGTATGAATGTATCAACACCGTACACATACCCGCGCACGCACGTACGCATACACACAAATACACATACAGTACACATACTGCCATACCTACTAATGCACACACACACTCACACACACTCTCTCTCTCTCTCTCTCTCTCTCTCTCTCTCTCTCTCTCTCTCTCTCTCTCACCTTTGTGTAGTAGGGGAGGCACAATCATTTACTCCTTGTGATATCTCTACTTCCTCAGTGTGTTGTTGGCACCTCAGATACACACACCCACGCACGTGCTCTCTCTCTCTCTCTCTCTCTCTCTCTCTCTCTCACATACACACCACATCTTTAGCTTGGCTCTAGTCCTGTCCCTCCAGTCTTCCCCAGCCTCGTCTCCCTCACTGCTACCTCCTTGCATACTCCTTCAATCCCTCATCACTCCAACATTGCACTTCTTTCCATTATTTCTCCTCATTGCTCGCACCCACTAAACACTACTCTTCCTTTCTCACTATCATCACTCTTCCCCTCCCTCACCCCCCCCTCCCTCGCTACCCCACCCTCTCACTCACCACTCCTCCCCTTCCCTCTCCACTCCTCTCCTTTCCCTCACCACTCCTCCCCCTCCCTTTCCACTCCTCCCCTTTCCCTCACCACCCCTTCCTCTTCCTCATTACCTCTTCCTCCCTTCCATATTCCTCCCCCTCTCTCCACCCCTCCTCATCCATCACCACTTCTTCCTCTCTCTCTCACTACACTTTCCCCTCCCTCACAGCAACTCTCCGTCCCTCACCACTTCTTCCTCTCTCTCACGACCCCCCCCCTCCCCTCACCATTCTCTTCCACCACTCCCCACTCTCTCTGTACCACCACTTCTCCCCCCTCCCCCCAACAGACCTACATACACGTACTCTCTCACCCTCACATAATATAAAGACCCTGTATATACACACACACAGCGACACCAAAACACGACGACACACACACAGACACACACACACACACACACACACACACACACACACACACACACACACACACACACACACACACACACACACACACACACACACACACACACACACACACACACCGGTGGACCTACATACTCGCACAGCCACCCACGCACACAATGCTTTCTTGCCTTGCTCATGGGTAAATTGATCACAAGAGAAGGATGAACGAACTTGTGGAACGTGGAAGTTGTTTAAACTTCTCACATTTTCCTTATGTTAGATGAAGGGGTGTACATCTTATGACTGGCAAAAAAAGAAAAAATCTCTTTCCAAGGTAAACAACACAAACGTTTGCCCAAAACAAAGTCCGTTCAGTTCGAGATGAGTGGACACTCTACGATTAAAAAACTGTGAACACTTTTCTTGTCAGCCCGTTTTATCCATGGAAGGCTGGGAATACCCATTAAGTGTTACACCAAAATATTGGACACTAATTCCTTGACTTTATGGATTGAATTGCGCAGTGAGTTAAATTTTGTTAGTGTCAATAGCTTACGCTCAGTATGTATGAAAATTCTATTCCTTCCTGCAGCCTAAGTACGTCATTTTATTTGTTTTGATCCAGCTGTATGACTTTTTTCAAGAGTAAATGAGTACCCTATTTATGGAGGACTTATTGAGGGCTATATCAAACCCCTCCAATTGGAAATCTCTTCTTTCCCGAGTGTATCGTCAAAGACAATAAGAATAAAAAGAAAATGATGCCATTGGCTGTAGGAGTAAGCGCCTTAGTGTCAAGAGTTCCGGTGTGAGGGACATTGTTGGAAGAGTACATAGCCTACCCCTCTCCGCCTATCGGCTCATAGTCACGAAGCTCATGTCCCTACCCTGGGGTTGCCTCCCTCCTTATCTTTTGAAAGTGCCCAGTTCCGTCCTTTTTTGAGGGCCTTACGCACCAGTGGGTTACTGTCATTCGTGGGTGGTTAGGATCGATTTAATGTCAGTAGGAGTGAACTTGGTTAGGCTGGGTTTCACTAGGTTGAGTTGTCCTGGTTGGCTTTGGCCTTGTATTGCCCTGGATTGGGGTAAGTTTGGTTTGATACGGTGTGCTTGGTTTTGGCCATGTTATATTTAGGCTACCGGTAGGTAAGCTTGATATTTAAAAACTCCTGTATCTCAAGATCTGTTGGCACAGGAAAAGCCTACAATAAGGAAAATTGGCTGCTTTTGGCAGTTCTGGGCATTTTTATTTTTTTATTTTTCCATGGTACTGATAACAGTAAGTTCTAGATGAAATGCGTGTGCAAACAGTTCATGTCTATAGTTTTGTACTATTAATATCCGTCAAGATACGAGAGTAAGAAAGTTACTCTCGTATTTCGTTTTTAACGCTAAATGCGATTAATGGAGATAGTAATGAATAATTAAAATCCCTTTCCTCTGAACTGAAGTAGGGATGGCATTAAGCCTTCGCACACCATTTGTGGTGCAAGTAACATCATTGCTCCCGTGGCACAAGCAGGTGGATTGAAACTGGAACCTCGCTTTACTCTGATTATCCGGCAGGTAGAATTTAAACTAGATCTCCCCACTGCATACGAAACTGAGAAAAAGTATGATGATGATAATGATTACACGATTGAGTTTATATCTATATCTAACGATTACACGATTGTGTTTATTTTCTATATCTGTATGCATCTGTCCGTCCATCTGTCTATTATATATATATATATATATATATATATATATATATATATATATATATATATATATATATATATATATATATATATATATATATATATATATATATATACATATATATATATATATATACATATATATATATAGTCCACAGCTTCAATTCAACGTGCACTATCCCACTTTGCAGGTTGGGGGGAAGAACAACGAGCCGGAGTATGAGGAGGTCGGCCCACCGACACACCTCAAGCGCAACCCAGGTATTGTTCGTTTGATCACTGTCGTTCTCACTCCAGTGTGCTTATCAAGGTACTGTATTGATCAAGGTACTGTCCGAGTTACCGTAATGTCCTTGTCATTGTATTGCCCTGGCTACTGAACCGTCCACAGGCTTTGAACATCTCCCATACCAATTTTGAAATGTGCAGTCCCTTTTCGTGTTGTCACTGATCCCTTTCTATTTTCATCCTCCTGATGAGTCTTTTTTTTTTTTTTTTTAGCTCTCTTAAGTTCATTTTAAAGCTGTCGTAAATGTAATTCTGTCATCAACTTTAACTCGGGTTTCCTTGTGACAGTGTGTTATTCACTCGACTTTTGTTATAACCGTATTTAACTATATGATGGCATACTTACTCCCTCCGTTTGCAGTGACTGATCCAGAAAAAAGTGATAGAGTGAGGCAAAGTTATTTCTGTTTTATTGTATTTTCTTTATTTATTGATTCATTCATTTACTGTGGAGGAGGAAGAGGGCAAGCCAAGAAAGCCTGTACAGGTGGAGATTCGAGAAAAAATGTGAAATATAAAGGATGTAAGGGACATTTTCAGGCTTTATGCACTGTGAATTTCTACCTATCTATCTCGTAAGAGCCAGACTCCTTAACCTGTAAGGAGTGGCCACAGACACATCGCCTCCATAATGTCCTGTCTCCTGCCATTGCATTGCGCTTCCCGTAACTTATACCGCTCTCTCATATACATGTACTGTATCTGAGCATATCTAAGGTCAAACGAGTAAACAGTATATAAATTTTTTGACAGACGAGGGGAATGGGAAAGAAATGTAATGAATGATCGACTTTGCTTAGGCAGGGTCAACTAACCCCTTGATTCCCTGGCTATACTTCTGGCTGGAAGCATAAAGAGGAAGTTACTCTTCTACATATTTTGAATTGTTATGAAAACCATTACGGTACTGGTGTTATTCTAATATTTCTTTGCCCCTAATTAGACGTTTGGTTCAGCACAAAGTATATGCCAAAATGCGACCTCAGTTAAATTTGCAGATTGGGAGTCTAGTAACAAGATCTTATTTATTTATTTATTGCATGGAACGATTAGAAAGTTTGTCAGCCCTTTCACTCCGGTTTGTTTATATGGTTGTTGCGCCCGCCCGCCCGCGCGCGCGCGCACGCACACACACACACACACACACACACACACACACACACACACACACACACACACACACACACACACACACACACACACACACACACACACACACACACACACACACACACACACACACACACACACACACACACACACACACACACACACACACACACACACACACACACACACACACACACACACACACACACACACACACAGCTGTGAGAATTTTTAGCGGTCAGAGGCTTCAAAAACTATCTCGGCAACCCTTTTACTCCTATTGGTACACCCAACAATTGTCCATCTTTGTATTTTGAATCAGCAGTAAACGAAATGTTTGAAAATATCCTTTAGTACCCTTTCGTAGATGCGTGTGTTTCCTATTTTTATCATTACAGCCTAAAGACTTTAATTTGACATTTGAAATACACTCTCCATTCACAATTACAGATTTTCGTAAGTAAAAAATGGGACCAGCGACTCTCATTGCGATACCGAAGATCACCGTGTCGGATAAACTTTTGGTCGAATGTAGCCTCCATCTAGGAACTTTATTTAGGCTAACATTAGATGATTTTATTCAGTCGAACGAGATCCTTGTAGTTGCAGGATAGATGCATCATAGCGGATACATTTAGCTGTTTGCGTCGGTGATTATTTTATATCTGGTTGTTAACATTCTTTTCCACGTGAGGTTTAGCTAAACCAAATTAAAGCATTTGACTTAAAAAAATAAGATAAAAATGACGTTACCGTATTGGTACGACTAATGGAGATTATTTCTCATTCCTTCACTTCGAGAGATCTCATGTAAGCTGAATCAAATTATATTAGCAAGATTATATTAATGGAGATACCATTGTAGTGAAGAGAGAAATCTGTCGTCCATGGTCAAGTTATTCTCATTATAGTTCACGGAAAATCAGACGAAAATAAAGGTGTGTAATTTATCATAATCATCATCCTAGCCCGTATACCTGCCTGAATTTGAGGTTAGGAAAGCAAAAGTGAGAAAACTGCCACCAAAATTCCCTGTGACAGTCATCCGTACATTATTTAATCCTTCAGAATGTTGACCTCACCGAACAAGCATAACCATCTGCACTGTGTTATAGTCCCCACCGTTTGGCGGAGACCATATTGTAGTTTTTGTTTGTTTCTTTTCCCTTCTTTCTTTCATACACTTTTCAAGCTGGGTACCACTCCTTCATTTCTTCATCAGATTGCATCAAACTTGGTACAATTGTTCCCTGGGCAAGTAGCCACAAAGATTTTTCTCATTTTTTGGCTTTAACCCTTTTAATGGAGGTTACGGGGCCAAAGGTCAAACCATGGAAACAAACTTCATGAAATATGACAAAATAGGTCCCATAAGTTTACCAACTTTTGCGAGATGTCTTTTAATTACTAGAGATTATTTTGTAGAGACCATCCTGCATTCTTTGGGTAATGTTGGCAGTCCTTTTATTTTTTTATGCACTCCACAATCATCAGTGTAAAAGTTTGGTGTACAAAAGATATTATGGTGTAATGTGGGTGAAAACAAAAGTACACCTATCACAATAAGCCGTGACTGAGTAATATTTATACCACAGCTCCTACTAGGAACAGGTTGCCTCGGAGTGTTACTATTGGCAAAATTGTACTGCAGCAAGAGTCAGTACCATTTTGCCTTAAAAAACTGTGACTGCAGGCAAAAATTATATCACAGCCACCACTAGGAATAGTTTGAAGCAGAAAGTGTGAGTATAAGCAAAAGTGTGCGGAGGCATCCAAATTATGCCAGAATATCAGATGAACAGCAGCACCGATATCTGGAGTTTTATCTTTACACCCTGTGCACAGACCAACCATATCACTGCATATATTGGAGACTGAGTTGCTTTTCCGTATATATTCAGACCTGCCAAACAATGGCAATTGGCTGCAATAACAGTAATTAATGTGTTCATGCTGATAGACTGTGCTACTTTTCCTTTACTCCACCCTTTGCACTCAGCGTCCAGTTGCCCGAGCTATTCACTATCGTCATGCTTCTTCCATAATGAGGAACATGTAATTGATTTGTATATTACCTGCAAGACTGTGTATGATCTTATAGATTTAAGCTTACTAAAAAAAAAAAAAAAAAAAAAAAAGAACTATGGAAGGCTGCTTTCCTTTGTACTTGTTACACCCGTTCGCAAAATCGCGAGAGGGTTGTGTGTTTGCGTCGGTTTGTCTGTCATTGTGCCTCTCGGTAAGTTAACGGAAAGCCATTCATTGGAGTTGCGCCAAATTTGACATAATTACTGAGAACCATCAGAGAATGAGGTCATTATCACTTAGCCAAAAAAGATCATATTCATAGGTCAAGGGCAAGATTATAATTTTCCGTTAGTTTTGATCCTGTTTTGACCAAACTGGGCAAACTGTTTAAGGACAAGAAAATGTGAAACGGTTCAATTTTAACAACAATCTTTCACAGGTGAAGGTCATAGGACAAGATCAAATGTTCGGCACTGTAATTCAAATAAATTTCATTGATGTTGGATCAAACTTGGCGGAAGGGTTTCAGGTTAGCCGGGAATGAATTATTCCATTATCAGAGCAATTACTCAGAGATTAAGGACACAGGGTAAGGTGAACTTGAACGCTTTTGATCCTATTAGTGGAGAGACTGAGGCTCAGGTAAGGATGAAATAATTAAATTTTGAGAGCAATCAGTCAGTAGTCAAGTTCACAGGCAGGGTCAAGAGTTCGGCCCTAAGGCTCTTCCTAACGCTCAGTGGCCCGGTGGGCAGTATCTGTTCCGTCAGTCCCGCTGCTTAACAATCTAGTAACTCGGTGACAAATCAAGCGAGGAAGATGCTTCAGCTCATTACGTCTACACGATTATTTTCTAACATTTTTCATTACCACACTCCAGAACCGTATGTGCCTTCTGATTGTGTAGACGGACATTTATATCGATTGCACGGGGTGGAAATTGCACTCTGAGTGATGTCCTTGTATCTCATGCTTCTGTGTGCAAAGACAGTATACATTCCCACAATAATAGTTGACGTAATATACCGTACTGCAGGGTATGTTGCAAGTGTGCCATCACTTCAAAAGCAGGGCAAGGAGGTGCACAACTTACTGTATAGCAAGCTACCCTGAGTGCTCTGCTTGCAAGAAACTGTCAAGAATTCCGCTTTATAAATAACAATCTAGGTCAGTGTGTGTGTACGTGTGCGTGCGTGCGTGCGTGCGTGCGTGTGCGTGTGCGTGTGTGCGTGTGCGTGTGCGTGTGCGTGTGCGTGTGCGTGTGTGTGTGTGTGTGTGTGTGTGTGTGTGTGTGTGTGTGTGTGTGTGTGTGTGTGTGTGTGTGTGTGTGTGTGTGTGTAGTGTCCCTGAACTACTTGCCGAGATGAAACACAGATGCTCTTGTGTCTGTAGTAGTCAAGGTGGTGTCTTTGGCAGCGGAGAGGGTGTTTGTGATAGTGCAGTGCGTGATTAGGCTGTGTTGTATTTTCATTAGCCGGAGCAACAGTATGAAGTGGCTAGTAACTGATGGCTGGATCTTTAATAATGTTTGCTTACTTTGGCTGTTATTTGTAGTAGTATTAATGCTGTGATGATGGTTGTATATTTGTAATGATAATCGAAAAAATGGCTTCAAATTGTGTCCTTGGAAATAATTATAAGCAAATGCAAGGATGATGGCTGTACTTGTATTAAATAATGATAAGTAAACCTAATACTGTCTCTAAATCTTCCTTGTTACAGTGTTGGTGGCTCGTATTAGTGGTGACGGGATGTAGCCTAATATGTTTTAGGTTAACAATTTGCCCTTGGTATGGTAATGATAGAAATAAATACGGTGGCGATGATCGTTAATTTAGGGATGACGATCAGAGTTTTAACTGTTGACAGACCTTGATAAAGATGATAGGTTAAAGGAAGTATGGCCGAGTATTGACAGCTTATTTTTGGCTGAGTTGTAGTAACAACAAGGTTTTTACTGTTATGGTGACTAATAGCTCTGTAGTTGTGACTGATAGGGATTTAGGGATTATCTAATGTTTCATAGTCCAGTTATATCCTCTAAAGTCTAGACAGTCCTCTCACTGAGGCCCCAATAGCTCTAGAATGTGCCAAACACCTTCACGTGTCATCGCTAATATCCACTATCCATACAACATACATGCTAGGGCTCTGTCGCTCAGGACTGGTGTGAATGTATTAGCGGGGGTGTTTTATATCATGAAATATTAGTGTCTTATGAAAAAGAAAAATCAATAAAGACTGATTGCAGTTCATACCGAGAAATCATTCCCTGCCTCAGCTTAGAATTAATCTAGCCTCTTGTAAGAGAAGAACCCATTTGCTCTTTCCACACCATTACCACCCTCACCAGTGAAAGTGTATTGGTTATGACTGGTTGTGACTGATGAGTATGCTTATGGCTGATGGTGAACTGATTAGAAATGTGATGATAACTGATTGTAAAAGTAATTGTGACTGGTGACTGGTTGTGACTGATTCTGATACACAGTGAGTGAAGAAGGAAGGAGGTAATTGGTGCTACCGCTGCTGGAGATTTCTTGGACTGCAGCCACCACTCTCACGCTTACTCTCACTCACATTCACTCTTATTTATTTTTGCTCTTTCCCTCACTTTTGCCCTCACACACTTTCACTGTCACTTAGTTTCCCCCTTTCTTTCATCCTCACCCTCTTACCCACTCACTCACTCACCAATCGTCTTTACCTTTACCGAGTTTCACCTTACTTGCCACTTTACTTTCGTCTTAACCCATTGTCCATAACTCACACACAATCGCTTTCATATTCAACTTCACTCTTACTCACTTAACCCTGCTTTCCACCTGTCACTATGTACTTCATCCTGCTCACATTATTATCAACCTTGTCACTCCCACCCACACACTACTCTAACTCTTACCCTTCTATCACACTCACCCTCTCTCACAATCCACCGTCATCATCTCCCTCGCCCTAACCTCACTGACTTTTACTAACCCTCTCTCTCACCCTCACCATAACCCACCCTCTGTCTCATATTCGTACTGTACACCATCATCCTCACTCTCGTCCTCATCCTCACCAACCCAACTTTCACATTCACTTATCATGTTCCACACTTTTACTTATACTTATCCTGATTCACTCTCTCGCCTTACCTCACTCTCATTTCCATTCACTCATTGTATTTACAGTACATTCACATTTACCCTTATGCATTCTCACTCTCACCCTAAACCTGGTCCTCACTCAGTTTTCGGCTAGCTCACTCTCACTGCCATTCTCATCTCACTCATCATCACCCTCTCTCCCAAACCCTGATCTTACTTTCTTATCCGAACTCATTCTCATTCTCTCACTATCACACTCTCATTTTCGGCCCCACTCTCATTCATTATCCTCATTGACATTCACTCACAATCCAGCTTACTTTCTCGCTCATTCATTTCCGCCCTCACATTCACTCGTTCATCCTATCCTTGATCCTCACTCACTTCCTTGGATCACTCTCATTGTCGCTCGTTCACACACACTTTTATCTTCCTCTTTCACCGTCAGCCAGTTTGACACTCACCTACTCTGACACCCACTTACACGCTCTTACCCAGCTTACTCTCATTCTTGCTCTCCCTCTCACTCACTGTCACTTTCACATCAGTTCTCACTTTCTCTCACGTTCACTTCCCTCATTCACCTTCATTCTAGCTCACTCCTACTTCACACTACACCCACTGCCACCCTCACTGATTCTCACACTCATTTTCACTCACCTTTACCCTCACCTATACTTATTCTCAGTCTCACTCTTGCACCCATTATCATCAGTCTGTCTCTCTCGCCAAGGCCTCACTTCGCCTTCCCCTGCTTTCGTGGTGGGCGGGAAGTATTTGTGTCTTCCTCTGACGTACGTATATTTCTCAGAAGTATTAGACGCGCTGGACCGAACAACGCGGCCTTGTATGCCAATCCCCTCATAGTCGATCTTCCTCATATTCAATCCTGTTCACAGTCGACTTTCCTCGTAGTCAATCTTCCTTATAGTCGATCTCGTTCACAGTTCATCATCTTCATAGTCGGCCTTCCTTAAAGCTGACTTTCCTTCTAGAAGAGCTTCCTCAGAGTCGATCTTCCTCATATTCAATTTTCTTCATAGTCAATCTTCCCCATAGTCGATCTTCCTCTTATTTAATCTTCTTCATAGTCGATCTTCCTCATAGTCGATATTCCTTATAGTCAACCTTCCTCATTGTTGATCTTCCTCAATGTCGATCTTCCTCTTATTCAATCTTCTTCATAGTTTATCTTCCTCATAGTCGACCTTCTTCATAGACTACAACCTTTATAGTCGATCTTCTTCATAGTCGATCTTCCTCATAGTCGATCTTCCTCATATTCAATCTTCTTCATAGTCGATCCTCCTCATAGCCGATCTTCGTCATAGTCGATCTTCGTCATAGTCGATCCTCTTCATAGTTTACCCTCCTCATAGTCGATCATCCCCAAAGATGACTTTCCTTGTAGTCGCTCTTCTTCATAGCCAGTCTTCCTCGTACTAGACCTTCCTTGCAGTCGATCATTATCATGGTTGTCAGAAAGTCTCAGTGTACTGGATCAAGGACTATGGTCTTGTATGTATGCCTCCTCACAGCTAGCCTTCCGTAGGGTCGATCCTCCTATTTCACAAGTCCTTAACAACTGTATTGTCAAAACCGAGGAGCACAAAGAGAGAACAAACCCTCTCTTTTTTTTTCTGAAGTTCATGATGATAGGACATGTCTGGCCATTCTCTGTCGCTGCTGCCTACTTTTTGCAGTGGGGTGCAGGCTGATCACACCGAACAATTACACCTGTTGCATAAATGGCCGTTAGATATTACAGGCCACCGTACACCTTCCCATCTCCAGTTTTGATAATACTACAGTTATTGCTGAAACCTCCCTGTGCTTTCGATCTCAGACCAAACCATCCCAGATACTTTCTGCTTTAAGATGTTTAAATTTTCTAGCGAACATTAGCCTAGAGCATCTTCTTCAGTTCATTAGATTCTTTTGGCATTGATGGGGTTAAGGACAGATGTATCTATCACTACTAGTTGGCAAGTCTATCCAGAGATGAATAATACTATGTGGATAAAATAATAAGACAATGTTAAGACATCACAGTAAGGAGGTTAACGGTGTCACTGCTATGGACCGTCTAAACTGTTGTATTTAGACTGAAACCAGATGATATTATTCATCTGAGGGAAGTTTTTGCAGGAACACAACTAAAACTGTTCTAAGCAGCTTTTTATTGACACCGACTCACGTAGGCAGGAAGGTTTTATGATATACAGCAGTATGTGACGTTTATCAGTGAGGAAGATATGCCAGGGAACCTCCAACACCTACAAGAATAATGCCCTACCACTATCACTAACGACTAGAATTTGTCAAACAAATACTTTCATATTCACAAAAATTCTAATTATCCTTTACTTTAAAGTTCTGTCATTGAAACTACAAAGTTAATAAAAAAAATGCAGGTCTTATCAACCTGAGTCACTTATTTATTAGTCTACCCACAATTCCCAATCAACATTGTCACTTACCAGGCTGAGTCAGTCAGTTGTCCTTACATACAATTGTCTCCCTAATTTCTTTGCTGTCCTTAGTTACAAGTAATAGTACGTAATTTTTGTTCGAGCGAACGAAATCTGGTGTCAGATTCTTGACCATATGAGTTGCAAGATTTCCCTGCTAGAGGAGCACCATTTTTTTTCTTCATCTGTTAAACCAATCGTGGCATGTCATACCATTTTGAAATTGCCATATATATATATATATATATATATATATATATATATATATATATATATATATATATATATATATATATATATATATATATTCAGCAGTGATAGACTTCTCCAAAAGGGGCAAATATACCTTTTAAAAAATTCCGCCAGAGAAGATTAGATAATTAAAAAAAGATCTCAACTATTAGGCTAGCCATGGCATATCGCACCTTTATTAATCTTTCATGAAAGTTGCCTTCAAGTGCCACCAGTCATCTTTTTCCTCTCCTCCCAGGAAAAAAAAGAGGCAATGTTGCCGAAAGGACAAAAAAAAAAAACTTTGTTCTCTCGGACATGTTCTTGGTGTACAGGACGTTAGTGTGACTACATCCTAACAGCACGCAGGGATCACAGACTTGTCTTGTCTTGCTACTTGACTTACAGCTGTTGTCGCATATGATAAATACTTTATGGCAGAGTAAGAGTGTGGTGCTCCACTTGTATTTTGGCCGACCCTGCGAGAGGCAGGGGCCGGCCCACTATCGCGTTGGTCTCTGAGTCACTCATTTTAACCAGGAGAGTCACTTATAACCAGGAGAGACCTGAAACAGAACAGAGCTGCCAGGGTAGCTCCAGCAATCCTCCCTGTTTATAACTAGAAAAGAGGCAATATTTCCCAGGGATTTGAGTCATATTCTCAAAGTGTTGAGATTTTTAAAAAGATATGCCTTCAGATTATTTATGAATACCAAATCAAATAATAATTGGTTTGCTTAGGGTCGTCTCAGCCCCATTTTGTTCCTTTTTAGGCCAAGAGGCCACAGCGTGGCTGTGGAGATGGGATTGCTGAGGAATGTAAATGGAGTACAGAGAGTAGATAGGATATGAAATAATGTGATTCGTGAAAGATGTAGAGTGAGGAATTCTGTGGACACAGAATCGAAGAGAGTGTACTGAGATGGTATGGCCATGTGGAGAGAATGGATAACAGATAAAGTGGTGAAAAAGGTAGATCTGGGCGAATATGAAGGAGGGAGGAGGCGAGGTAGGCAGAGGAGAAGGTGGAGGGATATGGTGGATGAGTGTGTGAGGAAGAGAGGTATGGAAGTCGGCGAGGATAGAGAACTGACAAGATATCGAGCTGGCTGGATGAATGTTGTAAGAAGAAGTTCATGACTGGGGATTTGGCACCCCTTTTTAACGTGACAGCGTCCGGATTGACACTATCGGATAGGTTTGTGTGAAGCTACAGAATGTGGTGAATGTTTTTGGCGTATCAGATAGAGGCAGGATTCCGGGGGGTTGAATGATGAGTGAATGGAAGCGTGGCCCATTGGACTGGGCAATCTTGGGATGTCTGGGCGTTGCTACTCCTCACCCTGCCTTAGGATTGAAAAGGAGGTCCGGATGATGGTGATGATGATACTCCAAAACTGATATGTGACATCTTTGACTAGATATCCTGTTGTTTTTATACGTCAGCACTTAAATGACTACTAATGTTTGTAAGAATTACAAATACAGAACTTTCGCAAAGAATATATGGAACTGCAGGCTACTGCAAGTCCTATACTCGTATACTTTCATCTTGTCGCTTACTATCACGCTTTCAAATAACTATATCATCACCTTCTAGCGCAGCCCGCGTTCACACACCCTCACTCTTACTGGCACCCTCATTCTTTAAGATCCCCTTCTTTACACTGTCATCCTCACACACCCTTTCCTCATATGTTCGTTCAACCACTTTCCCTCTCACCTTGACTCGTTAGCATTGTGCATATTATTATTATCCATTACAGATTTCTATTGGATAAGAAATTTTCAGTGAATCCGCCTGTGTATATATAGCCAAACTCCTTACCCCATAACTGACTGCTGTCACCTAGACTGAACTCTGATTAGGCTTCTGACGCGCCAGCTACGCCTTCCAATTTTTCTTCCCTTAACTTGTGACGTGACGTCGATTCATATTTGAACCAAACCTGGTATTTATGCATTTAAACTTTCCGGCCAGAAGACATTTTTATATTTATGCTGGCTACCTTCAGACGGTTTTATTCAAGAAATACCTCTGTGAGTGAAAGAGTTAGAAGTTTCCACTGGAGACGCTCTTATATACCTGTTAACTCAGTGGACGTCACTTAAATGAATGGATTGGTAGCAGCCTTATGCCTAAGTACAGTGCATTTGTGGCAAGGGGTGGATTAATTTTCGTACTTTTTAGCACACTGACTGCTAGTATTTCCCTCTGCCAACAAAATCGACAGATTTTAGCCCTTGTAAAATAACTAACTGCGACCTTAGCAACGGAAAGGGTAGGTTGCCGTTGTTGAAGTTCAGAAATTGGTTTTTTATCGTAACTTAGATATTTTCAGCTTCAGAGCACACTTCCGCAGACCCGCTCTGCCAACAAAAATCCTGCGGGGGGGGGGGAGAAGAGGAGAAGGAGAGATAAGACGGGAGTGAGATGTGGAGAAGAGGGGGAGGGAGATGTGTAGGAGGTGGAAACGTAGAGAGAGGAGAGACAAACAAACAAGGGGGGCAAGGGGATGTGGAGAAGGGGAATAGTAAGGAGAAGGGAAGTGGAGACATGAAAGAAATGTGTACGAGGGAGAGGGGATGAAGAGTGATTAATTGATTGATTGATTGATTGATTAGGGAAAACAGAGGTGACAGGGTAACTGAAAAGCGGTTATAGGGGAGGGGTATGTGTGGGAGAGAGTAGTAGGTGAGTGGGTGTGGGTACGGGGTAAGGGGTTGATTGGGCGAGTAGAGGAGTAGGGGAAGGGGGGCGAGAGAGAGGACTTTTACAGGGAGGGGGTAGTGGGATAGTTCAGTCACACACGCACGCACTCACACACACACACACACACACACACACACACACACACACACATTTTTCACAGCGTGGCCAAAGCTTGCGTCATCTGTGTCTAGTTTTTCTTTGCAGTTACAGTGGTTTGACGTCTGTGTGGTGCGGCCGAGTTTACTGCCTGGTAGCGCTCTGTGTGTGTGTGTGTGTGTGTGTGTGTGTGTAATTCACCGGGTCGGTCAGGATCACTTGATGGTCGTGATCGTCAGCTTTTACCCTCCCGGAAGGGAGCTGAGAGCTCGTATAGTCTGATCTAAGGGCAAGGCTATGACCTTCACACACGCACACACCCGTCCCCTTGCTCAAGGGGGACAGTAACCACCCACTTCGTCAGTGAAACTTTTCGCAACCTGAGCGAGGCGCGAACTCCCGTCCACCAGTTGGCAAGCGAGAACGTTACCACTGCACCAGCGAGCGGTGTGTGTGTGTGTGTGTGTGTGTGTGTGTGTGTGTGTGTGTGTGTGTGTGTGTGTGTGTGTGTGTGTGTGTGTGTGTGTGTGTGTGTGTGTGTGTGTGTGTGTGTGTGTGTGTGTGTGTGTGTGTGTGTGTGTGTGTGTGTGTGTGTGTGTGTGTGTGTGTGTGTGTGTGTGTGTGTGTGTGTGTGTGTGTGTGTGTGTGTGTGTGTGTGTGTGTGTGTGTGTGTGTGTGTGTGTGTGTGTGTGTGTGTGTGTGTGTGTGTGTGTGTGTGTGTGTGTGTGTGTGTGTGTGTGTGTGTGTGTGTGTGTGTGTGTGTGTGTGTGTGTGTGTGTGTGTGTGTGTGTGTGTGTGTGTGTGTGTGTGTGTGTGTGGGTGTGTGTGTTCTTCCACGTGCATCCTTTCGCCTCCTCCACATACTTGTTCTTCATACGGTTTGCTGTTGTGTTTTCCTTGCAAATTTACTTTCATGCCGTCTAATACCTTACCCTGAACCATCCAGGAGTGGGATCGCATTTCAGTGTTTCATTCTCGCTCACGGCAGATTACTGGCCGGATTCTCCCAGGGGTCGGCCTGAAAACACCTTAGTCACGGAGTTACAGACTTACTTACTAAGTTACTGAGAGATCGATTTGTAATTTGACCTTTGCAGTCACAGTAGACCCTTCGCGATAGTTAAAATGGCCTTCTCATGGCCCTCTTAGACGATCCTCAAAAACCAAGTATATAATATTTAGATACTCTTAAGTTGTTAAGTTTTATCATTATTCTACGATTCTTTATGAATATAAGTCAGACTAAAAATATGTCAGGTTTGGATTAGGGTCCATATGCATAAAGAGTTTTTAGCTATTTAGGAGAAATTTCAGGTCAGTCCAAATTTATAAACGTTCTAAGCTTGTGAATAAATGTCTTGAGTCTTTAAATTACTTAAGTTTATTATAAAAAGATTGTACAGATGACGTTTTATAAACTTAATATTCTATCAGAATACGAAAAACCAGATTTATAAAGTAACCTTTCTGGACCCTATTTTGCCCACGAACACCGAAGATCCGACAGCTTGGTTGTTCTGGTTTTATTATCTGCGCCTCATAGTCTTATTTCTTCCTTTCTTAGAACTGATTTGTTTTGCTTCTTGTTTATACCATTATCCCATTTTCTTTCTTGCCCTCTCACTTTTCCTTTCAAATTGCTCTTCACTCAATAGAACTTCTCATACTGAAAATTACATTAGATAGATAGAAAGATAGATATATATATATATATATATATATATATATATATAAAAACACAAATATATATATATATATATATATATATATATATATATATATATATATATACTGTATATTTGTTACAGCTGGATGATTTTATTCAGCTTCGGAGATCTCTCACTGAGAAGTTTTAGAAGGTACTTCAGTCACTTCTTTCAGTTCAAGGCCGCCTTTTATTCTAGTTTTGCTACGGCAAGGCGATTTTCTTCAGCTTGCGTAAGACCTCTTGTAACCTAGGTATTAGGCCGATATGTTGGAATGGATCTGCTCAGTTTTGAAGTTTCCTATTGCCGTGCCATAATTCTTTTATCAACCCTCTGACACGGTGGCAGTGAACGTGTCAGCACCGTCTTGCTTTGTTGATATTCCACTCCCACAGCAGACCCACGGCTTCACACCTGGCTGGTAATCTGCTTCCTGTAATGTCCTCACCTTGTGTTTGCAGCTTACCTTATACCATTTTTAATGGACGGAAAATGATTTTGCACTGATTCCTATGGTTATATTCCGCTCAGTGTAGGGCACATGGCATTATCAGGTAACTGGCCTTAATTACGCTAAAGGTCTATCGTTACTGTGATTGTAGTCTATAGTTTTGCCTTACTAAGTCAAGATCATTTTTCTTTGCCAGTCATAAATGGTCAGGCACGGTTATATCACACACAGAATAAAAAGAGGCTCCCTTTGCGGCAGTTTTGTGAATTTTGTTTAGTCACGCCTTGGACGTGTGTTTGTTACCGGTACTTTACACACATGTTATGATTTGCACGATAACAGTGTGTTGAAAGCGAAGTCAAATAAAACAAGTCAGATTTAATGGTGAAAGAAGCCCATTTTATGATGTCTTGATTCCGTCATTCACTTTGTCAGGTTCTCCCATCACACTCCTTTTGTGTAAACAAATCCTCATGAAAGGGTATTTAAATGATCGATGAACATTACGGAGTGTTGTAGTTTGTATCTTCTTAACAGGTAATGCAAAGTTGTCTACTCTCAAAAAAAAAAAAAAAAAAAAAAAAATACGGCAGTTTTTTTTTTTTTTTTTCTTTTTTTACCACTTTCCATAACATTCAGGGTTATCCGTACATCATAAGATAATTTTATGGTAATCAAAATTATGTTCATGAGAAAGATTGGTTATGTCTAATCCTAAGCCAGCCAGTTTTTCAGGTATTAAAATCGTGCAGTTTTAACCACGAACTTCACGTCTGTGATCGTCTTATTAGAAATACGAAACACATATAATCGTCATAAAAATTGTAGTTTCCAACCGCCTGAACAAGTTTATTTGGTAGGTGGTGTGATGTACAGCAGTTCTGCTTTCAGGTGACTTCACAGAGTAACAAGGCAGATGTCTTGTTCCATATAACCGAATGATGTCTAGCGGTCCGGTGAATCAAAGCTTTCTAAACGGATGGGGCCCATGGTCTGAATCCGAGGAAAGGCTGGGATTTGTTGATCATATAACGCCACTCAGAGGCGAGAGAGACTGGTCACCCTCACCTGAAATCTAGCCTAGCCCCTGGCCTCTGCGCTTCTGATGGGATAAGAATCATAATTATGATGATTGAATGAATGAACAAGTTTTGGTGATTGCATAAAACATGTTCACCATCCCCACCTTGTATCAAACAGAGTTGTAAGTGGAGAGATCACGTTCTTTATAAGGTAAAATATGCTTTGGGTACGGCGGTTTGAAGACAATTGATCTGGCGTGAGAGTTAAGTTCGATATCCACTTTTCTTCTTGGTCACCAACAACATGCATGTGACAAGAGTGGAAGGTTCAAGTTGAAATTTGTATGGGAATGCAAAAACCAAAAATATTTCTAGACAAGGAGCACTGATAGAAGGCAGCACCTGCGTCCACCATTTGGTTTAAGAACTGAACGTTTGTCTTTGCCTTGGGTCCTTAGAATTCGACCGATTGCTCTCAAAATCGATTACTTCACGCTCACCTGAGCCTTAACTCTTCCATCAACTTTAGTATTCGTATCAAAAATGTTTGAGTTGATCTTGTTCTGAGATCTTGATTTATAACCAGTTGTTCTCAGATTCAGGCAACTACATCCTTAGGTGACGCAGTCTCATGTTCATGCCCATATACACACTTCACCATGTCAACATCCAGTGCCTGCACCCTCTAATAATTGACACCCACTAAAACTACGGTTGAGGGCTGCGTCCCTTCCCCAAATCGATGACCTACTTGGGCCTGGTGCATGCACATACAAAAATTTCACTCATTTATTCTTGATAACTGTGGAAAATATCTTAGGGAGTCGAGGTTGGACGCTGCGGCCCCCCCCCCCAAGCATTCAAGGCAGTACCTATGGTAACGATAACCTAAATGCGCCTGTAAGTGAACCCATGCAAAAGTCCAATTCTTTATCTTGAAAACTATGGGTTATATCTTGCCGGGTGTGGATTCAGGATTGGGGCTGTGTCTCCCCTTGCCCGGAAGGCCAAGCGAAGTTTCATCGGTACCATTTGAATGCATTCTTCTGTGGCCATGCAAAATTTTGTTGTATTGTCATGAAAACTTTGGGTATTTAGTGCGCACTCACTCCATATGGTGTTCCAGACAATCCTTTGGATCATGTTTATATCCATACAAATGTTCATCACTGTTACTTGAAAATTGTGGCCGTGTCTTGCTGACAGGCAGACAGACAGACACACATTGTTTTATATATTCTTTATATATATATATATATATATATATATATATATATATATATATATATATATATATATATATATATATATATATATATACAACTCAGCATTATGCTAGCAGTTGATTGATGACGTAAAAACCGACAGAGAGTAAATGAACGAAAACTTTACGAGTAAAATAAAATATGCAGCCCTCAAAATAGGAGAGAAGGAACATAACTATAAGGACAAGAAAACCACTCTGAATCAGCTGAACTAAAGAAAATTACGAAGAAAAAAAAAATGATATTCGACGGTTTAACATGAAGAGAATTGAAGAACCTTTAAGGAATGGACGGAGCCTGAAAGCAACCAAACGGAGGCGTGTTATAAGGAGAGACCAAATATTTGCTCCCAGAGACTGTCGAAGAGAAGTAACACAACAACAGAGATGAAGCTGTCAGAATAGCAGAAGAATTTTAAACAAAACTCTACAGGATCAGTTCAAGCTAGAGAAACATTAGACACTGTCATCCCCAACGTTACTTTAGATGAAGTAAAGACCGTCTTGAATCAAACATTCAGACTCTCCCTCTTCATGTCACCTATCAGTTCTTTTTATTCCACACCTGATTCACTGAAGAGGACAATGTCGTCTGCAAATCATAGATTGCTCAAACGCTGTCCACTTAAGTTAATTCCTTTGTCATCCCATGATCCCAGTCTAAAATTGTGAGAACGTCCTCTAGGAGCACAGTGTATAATTTCGGTGAAACTATGTCTCCTTGTCTCCTTCATTTATTGATAATTGACGGTTGTCCTTATAGGGTTTTGTGATGGCCCTGCTATCTCTATAAATATCTAGTACTTTAATCTAAGTTTCATTTACACCTTGTCCTCAAACTGCTTTCATCACTGCAGATGTTTCAACTGAATCAAATGCTTTCTCATAATCAATAAATGCCATCCACAAAGGTTTCTTATATTTTGAAGTTTTCTCGATCAACTGATTAATAACTTGAATATGGCCTGTTGTCTAGTAACCATTCCAAAAGCTTGCCTTTTCTCTTGGCTGGTTTGCATCTAAGTTAGGGTTAATTCGATTTGTCCGGACTTTTATGAAAAACTTGTACACAACAGGCAGAGTAAATGAACGGTGGTTCTTTAGGTCATTGATGTCACTTTTCTTTACGTGAAGCAGAATACCAGACGCATTTTCCTAAGATATAGGTATAGTTCTGACTTCTAAACGTTTCATAAGTAGCTTTGCTATATAAATTAATGCAAAATCTCCTGCATCCTATACTACTGTATAATGGCACACGTGACCTCACTTGTGCTGCAGTGGCGCACAACAGCAAGCCCAGCGCGCGCGCGCACACACACACACACACACACACACACACACACACACACACACACACACACACACACACACACACACTTTTAGCAGTTATCGAAGTGTGTGTGTGTGTGTGTGTGTGTGTGTGTGTGTGTGTGTGTGTGTGTGTGTGTGTGCGCTCGCTGTGAAGCAGTACCGTATATTATCTAATAGTGCTAACAGTGTACTCTGAAGAATTAGAGTGATGTGAGACTGAGATATATGTGAAGTGTGGCAATGTTTGGTGCGGTAGTCTCCGATGCAACAGTGAGTGGTGACATTATGTGATGCGGTATGTGTGCGGTGTGGTGGTGTAAGGTATGTCAGTGTGTGGTGTGATAGTGTGAGGTGTTGCAGTGGGTAGCGTGGCGGTGAAGTGAGGCAGTGTGAAGTGTGGTATGGCAAGGCGTGGTTGCATCTTCTGCAGCACAGCGACAGTGTCTTTTAGCTCCATGGATTTTGAACACATGTATAGTAAGTATTTCCATATATCCTATCGGTACTCGTGTTTGAAAGATTCCAGTCCATATGGCTATTAGTAAAAAAATTCTGAAGCACTTAAACCTGTACGCAATCGTCGCGGTGCATTACAATCTCTCCAACTTCAAAATGGCCTCAACTCTTTGACAACATGAGATTTCTTTTTGACGAATAAAATCGTCAGGTGTTTAGGGTGATATAATACCCGTCCTACCGCTGCTCTGTCGCAGTGAAAGTGTTGTAGATATTGTTTCATACCTTTTAACTGCGTATATCTCAACTGAATAAATCATCTGAAGTTCTATCTACCTGTCTATTGCCAGACGCCTTAATCTCGTAAGGGGTGGCCACAAATAAATGGCCTCCATGTCGTCCTGTCCCCCGCCATTTCACTGCCCTGCTCCCAGCTCACACACCCCTCTCTCATATACCTTTCCACTGCATTCCTCCACCTCATCCCTGGCTTCCCCCTCCCTCTCCCCCCATCCACCTCACTCACATACATTTTCCTCGTCAGTCTCTCACTCTCCATCTTCCCCACATGGCCAAACCACCTTGGTGTGTTTCTCCTAACGCTTCCTATCACATCTACATCCACACCACAACGCTCCTTCATTTCCTTATTTGTCAGTCTGTCTCTCCATGTGACTCCACATGCTCCTCTCAGATAACTCATTTCCACTGCTCTCACTCTTCACTTGTGTCCCACCAACAAGGTCCAATCTTCACTTCCATAGGTTAGAATTGGTATCACATTACTGTCATACAGTGACTTTTTCACTTCCATGCTCACTTCCCTGTTCTTTATCACTGCTTTCAAAGAACCAGCAACCTTTCTTCCTTGTTGTACCCGTTCAAGAACTTCACCCTCGAAACTTCCATCCTTACTTATAACACTACCCAAGTACCTAAATGCACTCACATTTTCTATTTCCTCCTCTTTCAGCCTCACTGTACATTCAGTGACGTCATTTCACTCGGAGACCATAACTTTACTCTTCCCTACATTGGCCTATAGATTCCGTTTCTTACACACACTCCCAAACTCATTCACCAAGCCTTGCAGCTCCCCTTTGTCTTCACTTAACAACACAATATCGTCTGCAAACAACAGTACAGGGAGTTTCCTCGCATTGCCCTCTCTCATTAGGGCTGCTCCAACATCCTCTGCCCAACCTTGTATCTCTTCTATAATTTTATAACCCCTTCCATATACATATTGAACATCCCTGTTTCAATCCAACCTTCAAATAAAAAAATTCACTTAAGTTCACTGTCCACAAGCACTGCAGCCTTAGCACCCTCATACATACTCTTCACAGCATTCAGCAACTTCCCATTTACTCCATATATTTTTAATACTTTCCACAATCCTTGTCTATCCACCTTATCATATACTTTCTCCAAATCCATGAAGACCGCATACTACTACTACTTTCCCTTCAATAGAAACTTTTCCACTAAAGACCTAAGAATGATAATAAAATAGCTAAGTATGATTATGGGAGTGTGAAGTGTTAATGCTTCATATAAGACCTGTGCATTGTGTTATGAATTTCCCCGGGGTTTGCCAGGAATACGGTAGAGTTGAGCACATCTTTCGGCTGGTTGGGCTTTCAGTGGGAAGGTCGTAGGGCACATGGCCGGGGTGCGTGGGTTGGACTCCTCGCCGGTGTGATAATTATACCAGCACGCAGGGTACAACCTCCACAAAAACTGGATACTGCAGAACGTGATCACTTGGGATAAAATCGTCATATGCTGTTCATCGCCTATATACATGTATCGTGTGCCATTTATCTGATTGGTTTCCATGCATGGTTGTTGTTTGTACTGATTAGTATTTTTCTTGATATCTGTAACTGCAAACGAATATATGGATTATTCGGCAATTTTTTCACATCCGTATCTGTTAATAATTCTTTGGACCTATGTGGACGTCGTATTGCATCAGCCTGAAATAATTATGGCATGCCAGCAACAGCCAGCACCACGAAATGATCCAGCTGGTGCTGTCTGGCAACAGCGTTTTGTAGCAACACTGGCGCCACCCCCGTTGTCATGGTAAAGCTACTTTGGATCTTGTGATAATTATTGGTTTCAGTTTAGAGATTACTTAATTTATAATGAGCGGGCTATTATGAAATGAAGCGGCTGTATATAGAGTATTTCTTAACATATACGTACATTAGAAAGTGGTAAACTGACTGCAGAAGGAATGAGCGTGCAACAGATCATGGATGAAACAAGAGCGATGTAGTAATTGGTGGTGGCATTTTAACTCTCATCCAGACACTGGAAGGTTTTATTCAACAGAGGGAAACTGTTGCCAGTTAAAAGGTAAAGGGCTACATTAAATTTTGTTCTAGCAAGCGCCAGATTACTCTGCTTGGCAGAGGGAAGCCCCTGACAGTTACTGTAAATGTGAATATTAATAACGCATTGCATATTTGCGCCTCTTCGTTGACAATGGCATACTGTAGAGTGGCACATTGCTGCTGGTCTCCTTTTCTTCATGTTCCCTCTCCCTGCCATTCGGTCTCTTTCCCCCTCCTTGTTTTCTGTCCTCGATACATTTCTTTTATTCACCCCTTCTGTCCCCATCCTCCATCCCCTTCCTACTTCCTATCGTTCGTCTCCTCTTCCCTCTTCCCCCTCTTCTGCGTACTCTGCTTAGTGCCCATTATCCCTTCACCCTTGTTTCTCATCAGTATATTCTCCCTCTGTTTGCTTTTCCCCTTACCCTCCTCTTCTCCCCGTACTATATTCGTCACCAGTTTCCTCGTCCCTACACTCATATCCCTTGTTCTCTTCTCCTAACATTGTATCCCCCATGCTCCCTCTTCCCCCTTCCCATATGCCCTCTGGTCCCCCACCATTATACCTCCTTCCTTCGAGAGCCCTGACTCCCTCCCCCTATCCTCATGTCCCAGGCTTCCTCTCCCCTACCATTATGCTCCCCAGCCTTATTTCCTCTTACCCTCATGTCCCATGTCCCTTCTTCGCTGCCCTTACTCCCCTTGCTCCCCCCATCATTAAATTCCCCAACCCTTTTTCTCCCTACCCTTCGTGCCAACCTCCTCTTCCATAATAACATCCCTTTCTGTCTCCGCCTTCCTCTTTCCCCAGACTTACTAGACTTCCTCCCCAGCCGTCCTCCTCCCCTTCCATCATGCTCCCCTTACCCCCACTCCCCCCTAGCCCCTCTACCGCAAAGTCGGGTGACAGTAGTGGACCCTTACAGTTGGGTACACAGCCGCTCTCTCTCACACGTATTTTTATATCTCGGCACCCACAGCCATTTGCTCCTTGAAGCCCCGAGATTATGCAAGTGTGTGTTACTGCATGAACTGCTCGCTGTCGTAAGGCCTGGAATGGCTGGCCGAGAACAAGTTGGGTTGGTATTATTTGGGACAAAAAACTCTTTCTTTGAGGACAGGCAGACCGAGAACAAGAGGGAGAGACAAAATGGGATAACTCAGTACGAGGGAGAAGGTGTGTAGTGGGGGGAGATGGAGGGAGGATGCAGGGAAAGCAATCACTGGTTAAAAAGAACAAGAGGTAGACTGACAGCAAGGTAGAAGGACTACTTAAAGGAGTAGAAAGGTCGATTACATGGAAAATGACAAAACGGTTTTAAGAAAGGAAGACCGACAACAAAGCGAAGGGACTAGGTGGGAGGCTACAGGGGAGGTTGAGGTGTGTTGCGAGAAGACAGGCGGGATGGTAGCCTATTATGAGGGTCAGCAGTTCCCCTTGCAGTAGTAGATATCCCTCCCAGTTTGAATAAAATTGTCTGATGGTGGAGGATTCAAAAATGAAAAATGTGTTAGCGTACTGAAAGTGTTGAAATAAGGAGAGGTAAGCCAGGAATATAGTGACAGGGGATGAGGTTGGAAGATGTTTGATTGAGAATGGTGTGTGGTGGGAGGACATGGTGGGAGGGTACAGGAACAACAGTCACCACTTTAACCACTCCTATACCGTCTTTATGCTCGTGTTGTCGCCATTAACCTTTCTCCGCTTTAGGACAGACATTTCCCACCTGAGTTGCAAAATATATCCCTTACTGATAACTTTCACGGTTAATGATAGGGTTCCTGTCCACCTCGTTATTTGGTTATATGGTTGCCATTCAGCCTTGTAAATGGTTTCCTGGGTACAGAAAACCATTAGACTTGTCACTCAGTGTAGAGCCACCTGAAGTGGAAAGAAGAGTGATAACAGCGACTGGAAGGATAGGAGAAACAAGAAGACAGGAGGGCCGACACAGAAAAAGAAAAATGATAAAGGTGAAGTAAGCAGCACCGCATCTATTGAGTGAATGACAGTCGCCACCAACTACCACCAAAATCGTCTGATAGCAGGAGGAATGGTAAATACGAAGTGCGTCCTGGGGCTGAAGGAAATAATCCCTTCAGTTCGTGGCTTTTTAAAAATTCCTATTATGACAGTATGATTTTATTCTTCTTCGGAAAGACCTCGTGAACTGAAAGGAAATGTTGCATCTTGCCCATCTAACTGGAATCGTCTTTCTGAAGCTGAATGAAAGAGTTCAGAAATATCAATATGGAAACACACAGTGCATCATGGTAGTGAAATGGTTAAGAGAAGAAGCAGAAGAAGAACAACGTGGAAGGATCAGGCAGAAACGCAGCCTAGATTGGACGCTTGTGTCACGAAACTTGATCACTTACACACTTGGAATATTAAGACCAGGTTGCATGAAATTATTTAACGAGCCTTCAGTATGAGGAAGGAATGAGTCTCTTTGGTTAATAGTCAAATATGTATTCCATTTTGACCACACTTTCCTATTTCTTGACCTGAAAGGGGTTAGGGATCTTTGCCAGGTTAGAACAAGTGCTGTGCTAAAATGGAGACAACAGATATTTTTAACTCTTGCTGTATGATAACGTATTTTCATAACAAGAGCAATCCGAGATTGCGACCCTTCGCCAAGGCTGATATTGCCACTATTCCGCAATGGTACAGAATCCTTTAAAAATTCATGGATTCGGATAATGATCCGGATCAGCACCAAAATCTAAAGGATTGTTCCTTGGGCCATACCATACTCCTCTAAAACAATTCAGAAAAATCCGTTCAGAACTTTTTGAGTAATCCTGCTAACAGACAAACAAACAAACCAACGCTGGCAGAACAACCTCCGTGGCGGAGGTAGTAATCTTGATACATCCAAAAGATTCATTAAGTTCAGTTTAGGAGGGACCTCTGGAGCCGCGTGGGTTAAACGATATATTTTCATACCCCATCCCTATCTTGGTAAAATCGTCTGTTGTTAACAAGAGTCCGTTTGAAAAACATTCGTCGTAGTGGAGGTGTTAACTCGCCCACTATGATGTCCATTATATTTCATTGTTGTCATCTGCAGGCGATTTTATTCAGCCGAAGAGCGACTTTTTCGACGAAAGAGGTTCAGTATACCCTTCGTTTACCCTTCCAGTACTTGAGGTCCGTCTGTGGTTGAAGAAAATCGTATGGGGGTGAATTGATTAAAATGGAAACTACGTGAACAGATCGAAGGCGTTAAGACAACGAGATGTAAGGGAAGAATGTGGTGTTGGGGTGTATGAGGAAGTGGGGTGTCGAGGAGGAGTAATGACAACATACCATTCGCTCTCTCTCTCTCTCTCTCTCTCTCTCTCTCTAAATTATCAAAGTCCAGCAATTTCAAGCATTAATTTTGATCCTATATACTTCGATGTTCGTTGTGGGATCCACATAAAAAATAAATAATATATCCAAGTCGAGGCAAAATCAAGTATATTGCCACAGCGCAGGACGTAATGGCGTTTATGCAGTTAAACCAGGTTGATGGAATATGGAAAAGGTTATGGAATAGGGAAATAATCTAGACCTTGACTATGTGAATGTAGTAATTGCAAAGACTAACTGAAAATGAACTAAACTGTGACCTAAATGCAGGTTTAGTTGATCCAGCACTGAAAACATTTCCCTCAAAGAAGAACTATGTAGAAAAAACAATAATTAATGCTTATTAGGTTATGACAGGAAATACTGAAAAAGCAGGAATAAGCACCACAGGGCACGATAGAAAAATAATCAGCGTAGACATGAAAAAAAGTACAGAATATGGTACAAAAAGTAGTAATTTTCAGAGAAAATTACATAAGGTAAAAAAGTAAAGAACTTGCATAGGGCAAAAATGGAAGAAAGTTTTAATTCTGTTAAACCACTAAGAGATTTTAAGACTAATGACCGTAACTGTATTGGCAAATTCTCCAGAACACAAGGAAAGATGATTTGTCAGTTACTGTAAATGAAGTTTAAAATCATTTTAATAGTTTGGGAGAAGAGAAGACAAATGATGAGGACCAGCTGAACATCAGTATAGATCATGGTCATTCAAGTACATTTTATGAACCAACAACAGTGGATGGAATTAATAAATGTATAAATTGATCTCAAGAAATTAAGCTGCTGGTACTGATCACATAATCAGTGAATGTATAAAAACAACGAAGTATGCATTGTATTGTGCTCTGTATGTCAAGCTGATGAACAGCATGCCGAACACTGGTAGCTGTTCCTGAGGAGTGGTTACTTGATTTTATTATTCCGCTCTACAGAAATAAAGGTGATAAATGTGTTTCTAAAATTTACAGAAAAACTACACTTTTAGGCTGTATAGGCAACCTTACATCCGTGTTAAGTGCAAGGCTGACGAAGTTTTTTAAAACAAATAATACAAATAGTAAGAGAGAAGCAGGTCTCTAGAAGTGTTATTCAGCCGCAAATCACATATTTGTAATAAAAGCCTTACCAACCTATTTACACACAAAGGGAAAATTATTCTCCTTATCTGTAGATTTTAAGAAAGCATTTGGTCTGGTCTGGTGAAATAGTAAATGATACAAGAAATGATACAAGCTCTTAAAACATGGCATTAATGATCAAGTTATCTGTAAATATATAACGTTATTACAAATACTGTATATTCCTATTGCTGTAAAGTCATGTATTTCTTTTAAAAATAAAATATAAATACTTCATGAGATATAAAGGAAGGTGAAATCCTATCCCCGCTGCTCTTTTCTCTGTATATTAATTACCTTGAAAATTCAGCTTAAAAGAGAGTGTGGCGCCGGAAGCATCTCAGCATTGGGGAGGGGGGAGGGAGATGCAAAGGTAAATCCAGTAAGGGTTTTCCCGGAAGGCGCTAAACAGGAATTATGGTGCCAAATTTGGATTTAAAAAAAAGTTATATCTAGCTTGAAAAGGGTCAACTTGGCAAGTCTGGCTGTCTGGCAGTATGTTTATTTTCAAGGTTATTTGATTATATATAAATAATACTATCTATCTATTGCCAGACGCCTCAATCCCGTTTGGGGTGCCCACAAACAAATCGCCTCCACGTCGCCCTGTTCCCCTCCATTTCACTGCCCTGCTCCCAACTCACACCCCCCTCTCTCATATACCTCTCCACCCCATCCCTCCATCTCATCCTCGGCCTCCCCCTCCCTCTTCCCCCCTCCACCTCACTCACATACACTCTCTTCGTCAGTCTTTCACCCTCCATCCTCTCCAAATGGTCAAACCACCTCATTGTGTTTCTCATAACGCTTCCTATCACATTCACATCCACACCACTTTGCTTCTTTATATATATATATATATATATATATATATATATATATATGCGGACCCTCCAAAGAAACGTCGTCTGTGGCACTTTGGAGCTGCGGACTGGGAGACCCTCAGGCAGTACTTCTTTGATTTTCCCTGGAATGATTATTGCTTCCATGGCCGGGAGCCACCTGGGTGTGCCTTGCGCATTACAGAGGTTATTCTTTCGGGCATGGAAGCATACATTCCTTTCTCATATCCTTTGACTAATGCACGAAAGCCTTGGTTTAATCACGCTTGTTCTAATGCTGTCCGCTACAAGGAGAGGGCCTATAAAAGGTACCGGAGCCAACCCACCCCTGAATCACATCTTTTATACGTTTCTGCCCGGAATCGTGCTAAGTCTGTTCTTCGCTCTGCTAAAAATAATTTCATCCGTACTAAGTGCTCTCAACTCTCTAACTAGAATTCTTCCCGCTCCTTCTGGCACCTTGCCAAAAACCTTTCTAACAACTTTACCTCATCATCCTTCCCTCATCTTTTCTACTCTGATGGCTCTGTAGCTATTTCTTCTACTGATAAAGCAGATCTCTTCGCTCAGACTTTCTCCTCCAATTCCACCTTAGACGATTCCGGTGCTGTTCCTCCATCACTTCCCCCCTCTGACTTCTTCATGGCTGACATTAAAATTTATTCAGCTGATGTATTTTCTGCTGTCACAGGCCTCAATACTAATAAGGCATATGGGTCTGATGGAGTCCCTCCTGTTGTTCTCAAGAACTGTGCTTCTGTGCTTACACCCTGCCTAGGCAAACTCTTTCGCCTTTGTCTGTCAACTTGTACCTTTCCTTCTTGCTGGAAGTTTGCTCTCATTCAGCCAGTCCCAAAGAAGGGTGACCATTCCCAACCCTCCAACTATCGTCCAATTGCTTTAACATCCTGTATCTCAAAAGTTTTCGAGTCTGTTCTTAATAGAAAAATTTTAAAGCATCTTTCCTATCACAACCTTCTTTCTGATCGTCAGTATGGTTTCCGTCAGGGACGCTGCACCGGCGATCTTCTCACCTACCTTTCAGACTCCTGGTCATCCTCCTTTCGGGACTTTGGCGAAAGCTTTGCCATTCTACTTGACAACTCTAAGGCTTTCGATCGAGTCTGGCATAAATCTTTAATTTCCAAACTGCTCTCTTACGGTTTCTATCCTTCTTTCTGTGCCTTCATCTCTAGCTTCCTTTCTGGTCGTTCTATAGCCGCTGTTGTAAACGGCCATCGTTCTTCTCCTAGATCTATTAACAGTGGTGTTCCTCAGGGCTCTGTCCTATCACCAACTCTCTTCCTTTTATTCATCAATGACTTTCTAAGCTGTACATCTAACCCTATCCACTCATACGCTGATGACTTCACCCTTCACCTTTCCATTCGATTCCCGCAACGTCCATCTCAGCAGTTACTTCAACAAACAAGGGATGAGGCTATGGCACACCTAATGTCTGACTTGGCTCATATCTCTAACTGGGATAAAAATAATCTTGTTGTTTTTAATGCAT
Source organism: Coenobita brevimanus (assembly GCF_032717465.1). NCBI lineage: Eukaryota > Metazoa > Arthropoda > Malacostraca > Decapoda > Coenobitidae > Coenobita > Coenobita brevimanus. The sequence continues at coordinate 10,797,339 of NC_136958.1, forward strand.
CAAAGACTCAGTTTTTGCACCTATCAACCCGACAAAATCTTCCACAGGTATACCCACTAATGTTTGATATTAATCAGCTTAATCCTGCGTCATCCTTGAACATGCTTGGGGTTTCATTTACTCGGAACTTGTCTTGGAAAGATCATATTACATCTCTTGTAAAATCTGCTTCGAAGAGATTGGGTGTGCTAAGCCGACTCCGTTCCTTCTTTACCCCTGCACAATTGTTGACTCTATACAGTGGTTTTATCCGCCCCTGTGTAGAGTACAACTCTCATGTGTGGGGAGGCTCCCTACATACAGCTCTTCTCAATAGGGTGGAGTCAAAGGCTTTTCGCCTCATTAACTCTCCTCCTCTTACTGACTCCCTTCAACCTCTGTCTCTTCGCCGCACTGTTGCATCTTTATCTCTTTTCTATCGCTACTTCAATGGTCACTGCTCCTTTGAACTGTCTGCATGCATTCCTCCACCCCTACGACGGGCGCGTAGCACCCGTCTGGCAGCAAACTCTCATCCCTTTTCTATCCAACTCTCTAATGCAAGAGTTAACCGTTACTCCCAGTCCTTCGTTTATGCAACAGGTCAACTCTGGAACTGTCTCCTTCTGTCTGTATTTCCTACTTCCTATGATCTCCATTTTTTCAAACGCAGTGTGTCCAGGCATCTGGAAATGATCGGATCTTGAATTTGGCTCTTTCTTATATTTTGTTTTTCTCTTGGAAGGAATAGTTTTGCAGGCTCGTTGCCTTTGGTTCCTTCTTCCTCACATAAAAAAAAAAATGTAACTCACTAATTTTTTTCAAAAATTAGTGAGTTACATAGTTACTTCATTCATACGATACACAGTGATAGACAACACATTTTGCACAAACATATAAAACCTGCTGTATAATTACAACTTAAAT
>NC_136958.1:10803244-10858244 GCF_032717465.1 Coenobita brevimanus
AGGGCACCCGTACCCAACACAGAGAACGTAACTAAGATTCCCATAATTTTTTCAATATACAATATGCACCGTGGAACTTAAAAAAAAAAAAATGAATTTTGGTTGCAATTTTAAGGCCTGCTCACTTCTCTTTATTACTCCGCTGTTGGTGAGTCAGGAAAGTAGGTGGAGGAAAAGTCAGACTTGTGTTACGTAAAATTTTAGATGGGGAGGATGGTTGACTTGGTGTTAGTCTTACAGGGAGGCTAGGAGTATAAACTTGGGTGGGGAAAATCGTTGCGTATTTTTTAAACGACCCTTTACGTACAGCCATCAGGAAAACTCGCCATTCATATGTTCGATGGAAATACGAGTTGAAGGAAGTATCTTCAATTGTTTCCGTATAACTAGTCGTTCGTCGTCACAAAGCCAGGTTTATGGTATAATATTATTCTTTAAAACTGTCACTGTGCTTGTCTAATGTAAGTGTTTTATTTCTTACCAACAGAAGACGATATACGAGTATATTCTGCTGAAGTAATGGACACACATCAAAAGTGTTTTAAATAGATCAGTTAGCATATTTATTGCAATCACCCAACTTGGGGATTTGATTCGATGTAACGTCGAAGGATATTGTTCCGCCGAGGAAGCCACACATATTTAGAGGCTGTGTATACTAACTGAGATGGAACTTGCAGTACAGCGCAGCGTGTCAAAACCTTACAGTTTTCCAGCTTCAGTTGCATGTTGAGGACGATTATGCGTGTTTTTTCCTTACTCGAGGTCAGTGAAGGAAATTTAATTACAATGACGATGATGATGGATACATGGTTGGATGATGGTAATGACTGCATAAAACTAAGGATATTCCCACACATATTTCGCAACACTGAGACACACAATTTTACTGTATTTTAGGAAGGTTCTGAGCAGCAAACATAAGGAGAACAGATAGGGATCTGCTGTTTTATATTACTCTTATCCCTCTTGTATTGCACTGAAGGGTAGGTGATGATTAAACAGTTAGAGAAGTGCTCCGACATGACATGAGTTGGATCCCACGTTGGGGCAGGAACAGTTTGCTTAATTATTTGAATTTCGTTAGAATAGACTTTACTGGTTTTCCACAAGACTCACGAACGTCATAAAAGCACCTTTACTGATACTATTAGACCGTTTTTGAAAGACGTAACCTTAACATGTATTCAGTACTGACGGTGGGTATTAGCGCTGAAGTGGTGACATGTGAAGGTCTGTGGAATGTAGGAGGAGTACTAGGCCTCAGAGGACGAACCATAAAAATTATACTCAGAAGCGGAGAAAAATAATGGATTTCAGTTTTCGAAGTTTAGTCCACCCTTGACTCCCAAGATTTCTAAGGTGAAGAATATCGTCAGGTGATATCGTAATTAAGATTTCTAATTGCATCTATAACTGTAGATGAATAAACATCGCTTTGAATTCTCTGGTTGTTTGGATTTCCCTCAGCCGAACCATTCACACACTTGTACAATATCACCATAATTATGGTCTCGTTCTCTTCTCTCTTTTATGGCCAACACATTTAATTAACTGCAGTAATACGGAGTAGCTCAATCCTCTGAGTCCCGGCACCTATCTTGCGGTCGCCGTCTGTACGTTTTCCACTTTCTCATTTTTTTTTTCTTTATGGGGTTCCATACAACACCATCGTACTTCAAGACTAATGACCGATCTTTTTAGTGTATTAAATACATACACATATATAATATATTATATATTATCTACATATATGCAAGTGAAAAAGTTACATGACAGTATTGTTATACCAACTCTAACTTATGGAAGTGAAGCTTGGACCTTGTTGGAGGAACAGAAGTCAAGAGTGAGAGCAGTGGAAATGAGTAATTTGAGAGGAGCATGTGGAGTCACAAGTAGAGACCGACTGACAAATCAGGATGTGAAGGAGCGTTGTGGTGTGGATGTGGATGAGATAGGAAGCGTTAGGAGAAACACACTGAGGTAGTTTTGCCATGTGAAGAGGATGGAGAGTGAGACTGACGAGGAGAGTGTATGTGAGTGAGGTAGAGGGGGGGAGAGGAAGGGGGAGGCCAAGGATGAGATAGAGGGATGGAGTGGAGAGGTATATGAAAGAGGGGTGTGTGAGCTGGGAGCAGGGCAGTGAAATGGTGGGGGACAGGGAGACAGGGAGGCGATTTGTTTGTGGCTACCCGTTACGGGATTAAGGCTTCTGGCAATAGATAGAAAGATAGATAGATAGATTATATATACTGTATTATAGATAAATGGATATATAGGCATATAGATGGATAATTAATATATATATATATATATATATATATATATATATATATATATATACATATATATATATATATATATATATATATATATATATATATATATATATATATATATATATATATATATATATATATATATATATATATATATATATATATATATATATATATATATATATATATATATATATGTATATATATATATATATATATATATATATATATATATATATATATATATATATATATATATATATATATATATATATATATATATATATATATATATATATATATATATATATATATATATATATATATGTATATATATATATATATATATATATATATATATATATATATATATATATATATATATATATGTATATATATATATATATATATATATATATATATATATATATATATATATGTATATATATATATATATATATATATATATATATATATATATATGTATATATATATATATATATATATATATATATATATATATATGTATATATATATATGTATATATATATATATATATATATATATGTATATATATATATATATATATGTATATATATATATATATATATATATATATATATATATATATACTATATATATATATATATATATATATATATATATATATATATATATGTATATATATATATATATATATATATATATATATATATATATATATATATATATATATATATATATATATATATATATATATATATATATATATATATATATATATATATATATATATATATATATATATATATATATATATACTGTATATATTACTAGGCAAGTCGTTTATGTATACAGTATGATCGGAGTCACCACAGATCCTTGTGGTATCCCTCTAAGATCTATGTTCCAGCTTGAAAACTTTCTTGTAAGTACGATTCTCATTTTCTCTCTCGTCAATGAATCTTTCAACCAGCCGCTCTTAACCCAATCATATATTTTATGTTTCCACAAAGCCTCGGATACGGGACACTGTAGAAAGCCTTCTTAAAATACAAATAGGTAGGCTACAATCACTCCAACCTCACTTTTCATGCAATAGATCAATGAATCCGTCATAAAATATTTCTGTGAATATTTCTGTGAATCTGTCATGACCCCCCAGATGTGAATCCAAACTGAATGTCTGATATTATCTCCTTACTCTCCAGGTGTCTGATTTAATTACCTCTTCATATTTCGTTTAGAATCTTACGCACGACACGTATGAAGGCGTCTGGTCGATAATTTACGGAATTTCCTCTCTTTGCTCTTCTTGCAAAACGGCACAACGTTGGGCAGTGTATGTATGTGTGTTGATAAAATATCTCATGAATGCCTAATCCGATCTGGATCAAAATAGACAAATGCATTGTGTGTATGTGTCCGAGAAAAAGTGATTCGAAACTGGTGCAGATTTACCAAAGGCAGAAGCCTCGTGTCAGTGTTAAAGTTCAGGACGAGGCGTTATCTCATGAATACCTAATCCGATTTGGGTCAAACTTGGATCATACTGTGTTTGTGGTGGTGGTGATGGGGGGGGGGGAGGTAGAAAGGAGTGAGCCAGTTTTGGTGCAGATTATCAGGTCAAAGTTCAAGCGACGTCCGCTGTGCCATCGAAGGACTTTTGATCTACTGTAGTTCTCATGTTTGTGTTTGAGTATGACTGTGACGGATTTATTTTACTGTGCGTATAGCATGTGCGAGGAGGATTATACCTTTCCACTATGATCAGCCTTTTATCTCAACGCTGCGACCATCAAACTCTTAGCAGTAGTAGTAGTTGTAGTAGTAACAGTAGTAGCAGCAGCAGTAGTAGTAGTAGTAGTAGTAGTAGTTGTACTAGTAGTTGCAACCCCAGGCTCATGTGAAACGTGAACGGAGTGGACTGCAGGGTAAAGCTGCTCTCCTCATGTGGCTCACTTTTTTTTTTTTTTTTTTGTCAGGGAATATGGACGCAGTTGAAGGATGTTTGTATAACCAGGCGCTTGAGCCACCCGGTCGTATCAATGCCACCACATGAAGGCATCCCTCTCTAGCACGCAACTCTCTTTTTGTGACGAGTAATAATAGCAGGCTCCCCTACACTGCACGCCCCCTTTCATCTCTCACTGGGCATATGTTGTCTTTCAATCTGGCACTCTCATTCTTTCGGCCACCACTTCCTCTTCCTGTCACTTTCTACCACTACCACCACCTCCTTTACCACCACCACCACCACCATCATCTTTTTCCCCCCTACCACCACGACCACCATCACCATCCACTTCCCCTACCACCACCACCACCATCCACTTCCCCTACCACCACCACCACCATCCACTTCCCCTACCACCACCACCACCATCCACTTCCCCTACCACCACCACCACCATCCTATTCCCCTACCACCACCACCATCCTATTCCCCTACCACCACCACCATCCTGTTCCCCTACCACCACCACCAACAACACCATTAATCCCCTGTCACCCCCAGCACAACTTTCCCGTCACCACTACTTCCCACCTTGCCATCTCTGCCACCACCACTTCCCCCACTCCCTATGCCACCACCACATCACCTTGCCACCATCACTTCTCCCTGTCACCACCATTCCCCCTCTTCCCCTGCCACCACACCTTCCTTCTTTTACCACCACTTCTTGTTGTCAACCGCTTTCTTCTGCCACTCTTCACTCTTTTGCCACCACCATCAACACATTCCATTGCCATCATCACCACTTCCATATGCCACCACTACCACCACTGTCATCTTTTACATGCGCCATCAGTATTTTCACCATCACGTCTTCGTGCCACTACCAAAAACACCACTTCCCTGTGGAACCGCCGCCTCCTCGGCAACCGTCACCATCACCTCCACCTCCACCACTTCCTCCTCCTTCCTCATCTCCTTCTCTTCCTCCTCAGCCGCCACCGTCTCCACTTCTTTGTGTATATACAGTATCTATTTCTCTTTGCACCACCTACACACATCTCCATCTTCGTATCCACCCCACACACCTACTCACAAACTCGGTACACATCTTACCTCATCCACGCTGCCACGCATACCTAAATTCATACCATTCTTACACCTTTCTTTTTACACACACACACACACACACACACACACACACACACACACACACACACACACACACACACACACACACACACACACACACACACACACACACACACACACACACACACACACACACACACACACACACACACACACACACACACACACACACACACACACACACACACACACACACACACACACACACACACACACACACACACACACACACACACACACACACACACACACACACACACACACACACACACACACACACACACACACACACACACACACACACACACACACACACACACACACACACACACACACACACACACACACACACACACACACACACACACACACACACACACACACACACACACACACACACACACACACACACACACACACACACACACACACACACACACACACACACACACACACACACACACACACACACACACACACACACACACACATTCAATCACCTCACCTTGCCATCACATAACTTTAAACTAATTACCTCACCTCACCTCATTTCACCCACATACGCCATCTCATCCTCTCACACAACTACCTCAGCGTTATATCAACCCTATATACCTCAGTTACTTCACCACCTTACCCTACCACAACTTACTTTACCACCTCATTTCATTTCACCTCACCTGACCACGCTCACTCACCTCACTCACTCACATATCACCTCAGTCTCACACTAACCCCATACACCTCACTGGATTGACCTCACTTCATCTTACCTCACACGTAACATTAAAATCACTAATCTCACCTCACCTTACTGCACCTCATTTCACCTTTCCACATACGTATCACAGCTTCACAACACACTCATACACCATAGTTACTTCACATCACCAAGCGCATCACAACGCCACACCATTTCCATGCACCTTACTCACCATACCTCACCTCCTCCACACATAACCTTCAACCTCTTACCTCACTTCTCATCACCCACGCACAAACTGTCTAATTTTTTGTTGATTTCTGCAATATCAGCTTAATTATGGATGCAGTCCCGTGCCAAGCTTACTCTTCCCTTCCTCCCCTCTCTCATCCTTCACTCTTCTCTCTGCCCTCCCTCTCCTCCCTCCTCGTTCCTCTCTCACCCCTCACTGCGTCATCCCTCACACCCACTCAATCCTGCATGCCCACTCCGTCATCCCTTACGTCTCTCTCCTACGCACACCATTTCAGACATTAACTCCCACTTCCTTACACATCGCCAGCATTTCTTCATCCTCTACGTTCACTCAGAATTCATTACACGTTTCTCATAACATTCACTCATGTTTTTCCTTACATGCTTGTATTTTTTAGCACATTCAATTCATATACACCCATTATTCAACACATTCCCTGCATTTTCATCAGATTAACCCTTTTCTAATCATATTCTTTTATGTTGACCCCATTAACATTGCCCCCCTTTTATTCATTCATTCATTCTGTATTTGCCACATTCGCTCTTTTCCATTATATTTATACCCCTTTTCACTATAATACTTAGTGTTTCAGTATATTCACTTCGTATTCACTTCATTCACCGCTTATTAAACTCTCATTAAATTTTCCTTTCATTAGAGTGTCTGTAATTCGGCAGCTTATATTCCTTTGGCTGTAGTTGATGGAAGTTCATTGGCAACCATCTCTGTTCCCTATTTGACGATATGAAAAGACTGTGCTGATCTTTTAAGCTGTTTCTCCATGCCCATCAAATGGTTCAAAAGCTTAAATTCTTTGTCATGAAACGATAAGGGGAATTACTCTAAACTGGCATTGAAGGTTTTAGTGTGTATATATCTACATAAACACATTTGTATGTATGTATATGTGTATGTATGCATGTATGTGTATATATATGTATGTATGTATGTATATATGTGTGTATGTATGCATGTGTGTGTATATGTATATATGTATGAGTGTATGTATGCATGTATGTGTATATGTATGTATGTATGTATCAGTCTGTTTCTCTCTCTCTCACTCTCTCTCTCTCTCTCTCTCTCTCTCTCTCTCTCTCTCTCTTTCTGTTTATCTATCTGTCTATCTGTGTGTGTGTGTGTGTGTGTGTGTGTGTGTGTGTGTGTGTGTGTGTGTTAAGAGCACTGGTGTTCACTGAAAATAGAAACTGCATACTCTAGCCCAGAGCACCTTGATGGCATCGCTTGGAAATAGTAAGACCAAGATAGAAAAATGCATCATTGTACCGAAGGGGTTTAAACTCCGAAAGACTTTTTTCCTGGGGGGGGGGGGAATGAGAGTTGTAGTGGCTTCCCAAAACGTGTAGGTTGCCTTTTCACAAGTCTTAACCCCGTCACAACGAGAGGTCCTCCGTGGGCTGAATGATAATTGATGCAAGCAAGAATGGCTAAAAAATTTTGCAGTGAAGAGGTTAATGCAGTTTCTTGCTGACTTTAATCAAGGCCATTTTTAAGCTCGGTCATATCATTAATGGGAAGCCAGAATAAAATATAAAAATGCGCTATCGTGGTGACGAAGTGAAAGATTTCTGTGTTTGTCATTACCTAAAATGTGTACCCTTTTGTTGTTCTCAGATTTGATCGTCTCTGTTATTTGTAAGTAGCCTACTCTGAAAATTTCCCAAGATTTCTGATTTGCGTTAGCCCTTTTTGAGCTGGGGTTCCCCGCACTTAACCCATGCAATCTCGTGGCTAGTTTATATTTTATTCTTGTTGCTCCGGCACAGATTTCATCATAGAGATTTTTCAAATTTCATGGGTAGGATTGCCATCATAAACCACTTCACGGCAAGATGTCTCCCTTAAACTAAATAAGATTGTCCAGTAATACTGTGGTAGTAAGAATAGTGGAAAATTGTGTCCTCAAAGTGAAGGGATTCAGAATATCGTTTGACAATAACTGTAAGTCTGATCCTTTGCATATTTATTCGCTAAAGTGCGTGCGTCTGTGTGTATGAATGTATGCATGTATGTAATTTGTATGCACTGTGTATGTTTCTTTTTTATGCTTGTGTTTATATTTTCTCTAAACTTAATCCCTTCAGTGCGATGACGTTATATATTTTTCTTGCTTTCACCAGTTGATTTTACACTGTTTAGGGGAGACGTCTGGTAGTGAGGATGAACAACGCTTCATCACTTCGAAGGGGTCGTGTTATTTTCTTATCTCTGGAATCTGGTGGCGTAATGTATTAGTTTGTTCTTTTTATCTCCAAATAGTATATTCAGCTTGAAGATCTTTAGAAGTGAACTGGCAAATGAAGGCTGTATTTAACCTCTCCAGTTCGAAAAGTGTCTCCTAAGCAGCATAAAATCACCTGCAGATATATAAAACATCAAAACGTCAACGTACTGAGAATGTTTACTGTAGATGTGAATTTGTTCAGACCTCGACTCCTCCATCCGGAGGACGTAATTTCGTTTTAATACTGCAATTTGCAGAGGACTCATTCAGCTTAAAGAGACTTTTCTAACTGCTGGGGTTTGATGTAGCTTTCATTAACCCGTCCATTATTAAAAACATTTCCGCACTTGGATAGAATTGTCTTTTCGCAGGTCGATTGTTGGAAAAAAACAAAAAAACAAAAAAAAACATCTCATTGGAGTGAGAGGATTAACATCAGCAAGGTAAACTAACATAGCAGTACCAAGATAAAACTAAACGACATGAGGCAGTGTTCTACCCAACCACTGTAGCTTAAAAAAGAACTTAAGCTGTGCACATTTTAAAGTGTGTTTTTGTACGTTAACCTTAGCTGGGTAAATCTCTTGACGGTAGGAAGCATACTAGAAGACCACCTCGTATAGCATGGAGTGTCATGTTCTGCCCGACCACAGCGGCCAAAGTGCTGCGGGAAGTCCTTACACCGTGTACATTTTTCTTCCAAGTGTGTTTTCCTGCCTCAACACTGGGTACAAAGAGCACGTACGACTGTGCTGGCCTAAACCAGGAAGACTTTACTGTTGTTAATCAGAAGTACACCTTAATCCCCAGCCACCACTTTCTTGAGTCCTAGACTTGTGTATACTGCGTGCTTTGTCAGCGGTGTATTTACTGTGTGTGTGTGTGTGTGTGTGTGTGTGTGTGTGTGTGTGTAGATATAGTGTGTGTTCCTGTGTACCCATATATATCCATGCGTGAATGGGTATTTTCAGAGCGACTGGTTTGATCGCACTGCTCATTTAATGTTCTTTATTGCTAATAAATCCCGTAAATTACAGGATATTTACCTATTAAAAGTCCATTACTGCCTATAAAGTTGATTTGCTATTTCCCTCAGTTGGCCGCTTGCGAGTATGTGGCTACAGGGAAGTTGAAAATAACGACATTGATATATTTCGTAGTATTAGTACAGATCTCGTTCAGAATTGAAAAATATCGTGAACATGGCTTTGACGTTAGATCACGTACTTACTGAACACTGTTATGCTTCGATTTCCTCTTAAATGAGGAAAAGTACAATATCAACTACCATTTATCTTTTATCTGACTCTGGAAAATTGCTTATTACTTTTCCTAGTTACCGCTAAATCGATGCATAACATTATTCAGCAAGTACCTGGTAGTATGTCAGAACTATTTTCACGACATTTACCAGTTTTAAGTGCAAATAATGTTGTTCCTGAGAAAAACATCAGTGATGATATTTTCAACTTTCTTTTAACGCAAAACTCGCAAGTGACCAATTTGTGGTAAGTGTTGCATGGAAAAGCGAGGACATATTAGAAAGCTTCCCTGAATTATAATGAAACTTCCAGTACAATACACTCTGAAGCCATGTTTTACGGGTTTTAAAGCGCAACTCTTCCTTTCTTAGTCGTTTCCTATTTCACTCACCACTTTCCCAGCTCTACTTCATTCTTTTTTTGCCCGTCTTTCTTTCTCTCAGCCTGTCTCCCTCTCTCCCTTTCCTCCTCTCTCCCTTCTCAGTTCCTTCTTTCTTCCTTTTCCCTTCCCTTTCTCTCTATCTTCCGCTTTTTGTCTCCATTTCCCCTCATTTATTTTCCTTTTCTCTCCTCTCCTTTCCTTTCCTTCCCTTCTTCCCCCGCCTCCTCGGCCCGTGTGGGTGTCGAGGTAAACATGCCAGGAATATTTTGGGATGGGATTTACATTCACTTTGGCAGCCTGGCGAGTTGGTCAAGGAGGTGTCCTGTGTGTGTGTGTGTGTGTGTGTGTGTGTGTGTGTGTGTGTGTGTGTGTGTGTGTGTGTGTGTGTGTGTGTGTGTGTGTGTGTGTGTGTGTGTGTGTGTGTGTGTGTGTGTGTGTGTGTGTGTGTGTGTGTGTGTGTGTGTGTGTGTGTGTGTGTGTGTGTGTGTGTGTGTGTGTGTGTGTGTGTGTGTGTGTGTGTGTGTGTGTGTGTGTGTGTGTGTGTGTGTGTGTGTGTGTGTGTGTGTGTGTGTGTGTGTGTGTGTGTGTGTGTGTGTGTGTGTGTGTGTGTGTGTGTGTGTGTGTGTGTGTGTGTGTGTGTGTGTGTGTGTGTGTGTGTGTGTGTGTGTGTGTGTGTGTGTGTGTGTGTGTGTGTGTGTGTGTGTGTGTGTGTGTGTGTGTGTGTGTGTGTGTGTGTGTGTGTGTGTGTGTGTGTGTGTGTGTGTGTGTGTGTGTGTGTGTGTGTGTGTGTGTGTGTGTGTGTGTGTGTGTGTGTGTGTGTGTGTGTGTGTGTGTGTGTGTGTGTGTGTGTGTGTGTGTGTGTGTGTGTGTGTGTGTGTGTGTGTGTGTGTGTGTGTGTGTGTGTGTATGTGTGTGTGTGTGTGTGTGTGTGTGTGTGTGTGTGTGTGTGTGTGTGTGTGTGTGTGTGTGTGTGTGTGTGTGTGTGTGTGTGTGTGTGTGTGTGTGTGTGTGTGTGTGTGTGTGTGTTCATTTTATTTATGTTTCTGACTCTCGGCATAGACTGATAATCCGTTTTCCGAGACCCAGCAGTCGTCATACGTGCCGCATACCTTCACATGTCATCTGAGTAATAGTAATAGTAGTCGTAGCAGTAGTGCAATCCCCGTCTATCTGACCGAGCAAACCCATCAACCGCAAGCTAGCAATTATCCCTACAGGGCCATTCGGTGCAGTGAACCGATGCTCCCCTACGATAGAAAGCGTCTCATCACAATGAGGTGCGGGGAATAGTGTGGGGGTTTGGTTCCTGGATGGACTCTGCGTCTGCATCTATTTCTCCACCAAGTTACCGGGCACCAGGATATGTTCCGCATCACCCCGTTATTTGGCTATACGGTTATCACCGCCGCAACGAGGCGCGGGGAAAAGTGTGGAGATTTGGTTCCTGGGTGGATGCAGCATTTGCTTCTCCTCTAGTTAGCAGGGGAACCGTAGCATGCTCTACTTCAGTCCGTGATCTGGTTGTATGGTTACCACTCAGCGTTGTAAATGGTTTCCTGGGTTCCAGGAAACCTTTAGACATGACACTCGGTGTAGAGCTAACTGAAGTGAAAAGAAGAGTAATAAAATGTGATAGGAGAAAAAGGAAGTAGGCAGCGCTACATCAGTTGAGTGGATGATGGTCACCACCATCTGACATGAGTAAAAGGCAGGAGTGCTTTCATAATATTTGATACTTCCATCGTAAACATCATAGAACCTGATTAAATGTACAGCCATTGAAATAATTATCTTGAAATCTGTCTGATGATCTTTAACAGGCGGGACGTAACGAGTCTTTTTTCAAGCAATGCATGTCTCAGATGGTTTGACATTTTCCACTATGTATTTAACAAATCTTGGTGAAATGTTTTTTCATTCACTGTATAGTCATCGCAGTCACCATTACTAAGTGTCTGGATTATATTTATGTATGTGTGGGCAGGATTGATATTCCTTTGTAGCTAAATATTCAGGCTGGTCATGTACCTTTGCCTTGGTAATAAGAACGCCCTTTACTAACACGTTCAGTATGGTAACATATTTTTCCTTTTAAGCTTCCACCAGACAGTGTGATTCCACTGACCTGAATGTTCTGAAAATAACAAGAATATTATAAAAATGACGTCGCCATAGGTTAATATCTGTCGATTGCACGAGTCATCAAGGCATAAAAAAAATGTTTGTCTCAGTGTTCCTATACTGTTGTAGTTCGCAGTAGGCCATTCACAACCAGGTCCTCATTTCTACATCTGAATGAACGAGGACAAAGGGGAAACAAAACTGAGTACACCAATCTGATTGATCCGAAAAACGAACTCGAATTCTTTCAGCAATGAGACCGATAGGCCAGTCAGTGTACAGTCGGAGAAACACCTATCTTCCCTGTTCCGTCTGAAGAAAATATACAACTGGTGAAACACAGTGATAATCTAATCTCTTCTAGTGTGTGGTGTATAGAAGTCGATTTTTCGGCCATGTATTCCACACGTTCTGGGATGATACTTAAGTTTCTCTCTGTACCACCGATTCCCCTGGTTTACTGCAATGGGGCACAGAAAGACACATATAGGATTGTTACTGGTAAGGGGCAGTGCCGTATCTCAGAATTCTTCCTCCAATGTTGCCATATGTAGGCAGGCAGGCACTTAATCCTTTGGTTGGTAAATATTTCCCTTTGGTATTGTGCGGTGAGGAGGTGAGGTGTGATGTGGTGTAATGTGGTGGTGTGGTAATGGGTGTTGTATAGTGAGGTGTGGTGTAATGTGGTGGTGTGGTAATGGGTGTTGTATAGTGAGGTGTGGTGTAATGTGGTGGTGTGGTAATGGGTGTTGTATAGTGAGGTGTGGTGTAATGTGGTGGTGTGGTAATGGGTGTTGTATAGTGAGGTGTGGTGTAATGTGGTATGGTGATGGATGCAGGGTAGTGGGTTGTGGTGTAATGTGGTATGATGATGCATGCAGGGTGGTGAGGTGCCTACAGTGAGGTGTGGTGTAATGTTGTGTGGTGATATGAAGTGGTGTGGTGATGGAAGCAGGATGGTGAGAGTTGATGGACGATGAGACAGGATGTGCCTTACTGTGGTGTGGTGTGGTATAATCTGGGTTGAGGGGACTGAGGTAATGAGGTGTAGTGTGAAGAGGTACTATAATTTGTATGTAGCAGTATGATGTAGGGTCGTGCGGAGCTATGAATACAAAGTAGTGTAGTGTGGCTTGATGTGGTAGGGTGGTGTAGTGCGATGGTGTATTGTGATGCAGGACAGTGAACTATGATGCTTGGTATAGTGTTAGATGTGCTGGGACGGTGTGATGTGGTGAAATAGTGTGGTGGGGTATAGGGGAGCCTGGTATTACGAGGGCTGGGCAGTGCGATGTGGTGTGGTCTGTGCTGTGGTGCATTGGTTCAGTACAGCATTATGAGGTGGTGTGATGAGGCGTGTAGTGTGATGTGCAGTACGATCCATATGGTGATGCATGTGAAGGGTGGTATGGCGTGGTGTGATGTGTTATGTGGTGTGATGTAGTGTGATATGATGTGGTGTAGTGTGATGAGAAGGGCAGTGTGATGTGAAGTAGTACCGGTGTGGTGATATAGGTGAGGGTTGGTATGGCGTGGTGTGGTGTGTTATGTGATGTGGTGTAGTGTGATTTGATGTGGCATAGTGTGATGAGATAGTGTGATATGAAGCTGTATGATTGGACGGGTGTAGGAAATTGTCTTGAGTGATGGAGTAATGTATAGATGTAGTAAGGTGGTGTGGCGTAGCGTGGTATGATTTGGTGTGGTGTAGTGTGGTATGACGATGTGGTGGTGAGGTTTAATGCTGTGAAGTAGAGTGGTGTGGTGTGAGTTAACGTTGTGAGGTGGTGTAGTGTGATGTTGTATAATGGCAGAGGTGTAGTGTGATGTGGTGTAGTGGCAGAGGTGTGATGTTATTGGTTTATTGAGTTAGTGTGAAGTGATGAGGCAGTATGGTAATGTAGGGGCATTGTGATGAGTCGGTTTGACGAGGCATAGTTGTCGTGTGGTGAAAGACTTTTAAGAGTCTGCAAAATATCTAAATTGAGGCGGCTTCATTCTGAGATGCCTGGAAGCACTGTGCTTAATAGAGTATAGGTCACAGAATCAGGAAAAACTGACTGAGGTGAGGTGTGGTGTGTGGTGTGATGTGGTATGTGTGTAGTGGAATGTGCTGTGGTGAGGTGTTGTTTGAGATGGTTTTGTTTGATGATGTTTAATGTTTTATGGTGTGATATTGTCAGATGTGACGCATACAAAGTGCGGTTGGAGGGTGGTAAGGTGTTGTGATATGACGTTATGATGTGCTGTGGTGATGTGTGCATGATGCTGTGCAGTGTGTGACGTGTAGTGTGGTGTGGTGGGGTAATGTGGTGTGATGAGGCAGTGTGATGAAGTATAATGTGGTATGGTGTGGTGTGAAGCAGAGTGGTGTAGTAAAACACTGTGGTGTGGTGCGGTGTCATGAGTCAGTGCAATGTGGTGCAGCATGGTGTAGTGTGATGTTCTGTAATGAGGTATGTGGTGTGGTGTGATGTGGTGATACGGGTGCAGGGCAGTGAGGTGAGGTCACTTGGTTGGCTACGTGTCCCTGTTATCATTGCCGACCACACTGAGGCGCAGTTCCTCATCCATCCACATTCTCAACCAGCCATGAGGCCCTTTTATTTCACTGCACTGAAACATTTTAATATATTGCCAAATACCAGTAGTTTAAAGTTAATAACATAACTAAAACCTAGACATTGTTGTCTGAAGTCGTTTATCTCTCTCTCTCTCTCTCTCTCTCTCTCTCTCTCTCTCTCTATATATATATATATATATATATACCTCATGCTTCTAGAAGTTGCCGAGAGTATACTTCCTCGTTAATGTAATTTAAAACACACTGAACCATGGCATGCTTTGATTCCTGCTCCCATTCCTAAGTTAATAATTGAAGAATAAAAATTGAAATTTAATTTTTTACATTTCGTGCCATTAGTAAGGAATGATAGTGACTAATCATTATTCCAACATTTATGGTACTCAGTCTTTTATGAAATCAGTGTTGGAAAATGAAAAGATAAAAAAGAAATAAACACTTAAGAAATCTATATATAACTATAGGGAAATGATTTATGCATTCCAACAAATATATTTTTTTTCTGTTCTTTTTCTGCTCAAGCTAGTTATAGAGATTAAACTAAGAGGTATAGAATTTCAGATGAAACTTATTTTATCTGCCACTTCGGCGGCCTTGGTGACTGCCCCTTTTACTACCGTCTGGCTTTGTCCCTGAGTTAACCCATATAGTGCGATGAATCCATATTTATCATATTTTTGCCAACTTCAAGCAGCTTTATTCAGCTTTGGGTACACATCATAGGGAAGAGATTGATGAGGATTGTTTCTAACCACCCCACCACGAAGTTTCTCTCCTTATGAGTAAATTAGTCTGACAACAGAAAGAACAAAATACAAATGAAGTTCCCCAAGAGGTTGCGCTTGCTGAATCCGATGACGTCTTTTGTATTTAATTCTTGCACCTCTGTACAGTTAATTGGCCCAAAGGTATTGTTTTCCAAGCTGAAAAGTTTAGATATCTCCCGAATAAACCCCTCTATAAAATTTATAAGATTGCATGGTGAGAGCCGGATTGAATAGAAAAGATATCACCAAACAATAGGTAATAACAAATATATGTCGGCATGTGAAAGAATTCAAATCATAAAGTGGAAAGCAAGACCATATGACGAAGATGGAACGTGTCAGCCCTCTCTTCATCACTGTTGACTGAAGCCTGTTGTATGAAATCCATGGAATAAACGTTCTAGTAACCAGAAGTGCTCTACAAATTCCTGTCAGATAT
The DNA here is from genome assembly GCF_032717465.1 of Coenobita brevimanus. NCBI lineage: Eukaryota > Metazoa > Arthropoda > Malacostraca > Decapoda > Coenobitidae > Coenobita > Coenobita brevimanus. Next base: position 10,819,395 of record NC_136958.1, read on the forward strand.
TTAGGGCTGCCTCTCCTCTTTGCGACTGATGCCTTAACTACTCCAATGCCATGACATCTTTTAATGTATTATTTTTGCTTCTTTCCAACGAGCGTACTGTGTCTGCGAGATACCGCTTGAGGTGAAGGGGTTATATATAGCTGTCGTTAACTATCAGACGTCTACCCAACGTTGATTATAAACGTCTGGTGGTACAAAGGATTAAAAAAAAAATCGTCTTCAGACAGAAGAAGGTGAAAAGAGTGATGGTGGTGCATCAAGAGAGCCGCGGAGACAGGCATATACAGAAATTGCAGGGTGGTGGCAAGAACAAAATAATGAAGACGTCCTCCTACTTGAGTGGTTAAGGGTTAATTACTCGTCCCGCCCCGGTGGGGCTCGGGGACGGGAATTGTTTTCACTCGGTTTGTCTGTCTGTTTGTTTGTCTGTCCGTCCGTCTGTCTATTAACAACTTTACTCAAAAACTTCCGGTGTTATTTTAACTAAACTTACAGGGATGCTGGGCTATGACCTTCTGATCATCTGATTAAATTTTGGGCCAAATTGGGCCAAGGCCTAAGCTGTAGACCCAAAAAGAATGTAAAGAAAGAAGTAAAAAAGAAAAAAAAACATTTTTTTTCGCCATAACTCCATTCAAATTCGTCATACTGACATAAAACCAAAACTTAAATGTGCATCTTTCAAATCTGCATCCCATAACATGCCTCATTACATCAGGGAGGGTTACTGCCCAGTTTGCGGTAGGGGGGTCAATGTCAGGTGGGTCGGGCCAAAAATTTCAGATGGGCATAAAATCGTCAATTTTCACCCGATTTCCCTCAAATTTGATATGTGACATCTTTGACTAGATATCCTGTTGTGTTTATATGTTAGCACTAAAATGACTGCTGGGGACGGGTTTGCTGTGCCTTGGTACAGCTTCTTGTTACAAATATTGCAACTTTTTTCAGCAAGATGTCAAAATACTGAACTGGGTGTGACGGAGAGCTGCGGTGATGAACAAAAATGATAGCCTGATTATACTGCAGTAGACGACATCGTGGTGAAGGGTTCAAGAAATTATATTATTTCTTTGGCCGAATTCTCGTGGTTAGGAGGATTCTCTCTCTCTCTCTCTCTCTCTCTCTCATATATATATATATATATATATATATATATATATATATATATATATATATATATATATATATATATATATATATATATATATATATATATCATCAGCCATAACTAGTCCACTGCTGAACAAAGGCCTCCCCCAACCTTTTCCACGAATTCCTTGACTGTGCCAATCTTTGCCACGTTTTCCCTGCAAATTTCTCTATCTCATCTCTCCATCTCCTGTCGGGCCTTTTTCTGCTATGCTTACAATCTCTTGGTGTCCAGTCTGTCAGCCTCTTGCTCCATCGATTATCCCATATTCTTGCTATATGGCCTGCCCACCTCCATTTCTGTTCTTTTATAACTTATATAATATCTTTGACTTAAGTCTGGTCTCTCACCCAAGTTGATCTTTTCCTGTCTCTTAAAGTTCCCAACATTGACCTTTCCATTGCTCTCTGAGAACGGATTAATTTATTTTCCATCGATTTTGTCAGTTTCCAGGTCTCGCAACCATACGTCATAGCTGGAATTATACATTCGTTATATACTTTTCGTTTCATACAAACTGGCAAGCTACTTTTCATAATGTCTCCATAGCTTTCCATCCAATTGTAATGCGTCTTTTTATTTCGCTATCATGATCTTTTGTTAATTTTAGTATTTGTCCCAGGTAGTTGTACTCCTCAACTTCTTCAAGAATTTCATCACATATTCTGACGACGCTCTTTGGTGTTTGTGGATTAAACATTACTCTAGTTTTACTCCGGTTCATCTTCAGTCCTACTTTCAGACTTTCTCTGTTCAGGTCATTTAACATTTCTTGCAATGCCTCCGCTGTTTCTGAGATTAGGACAATGTCATCTGCAAATCTTAAATGGCTTAGCTTTTCTCCGTCTATGTTCACTCCTTTATTTTCCCAGTCTAGCTTTCTGTAAATACTTTCTAGGCATGCTGTAAACAATTTTGGTGAATTTGTATCTCCCTGACGCACGCCCTTCTTAATCTTAATTTTTTCTGAGTCTTTATGTAACTTATCTGTAGCAGTTCCCTCTTTATATATGTTTTCGAGCAGTTTTACAATGTTCTCATTCACTCTTTGTTCTCGCAGTGAATTTATAATCGTTCTGTGCTCCATTGAGTCAAAAGCCTTTTCTTAATCAACAAAACCTAAGAACAGTGGTTTATTATATTCTGTAGTTTTCTCAAATAGCAGATTCATTGTGTGCAGGTAATCGGTGGTTGAATACCCGCTTCGGAATCCTGCCTGTTCACGAGGTTGGTTCTCCTCCAAAATTGTTGTTATTCTTTTCGTAAGGACTTTAGTGAAGAGTTTGTAAATGGCCGATAATAAGCTAATGGGTCGATAGTTACTAAGATCTTTTGAGTCACCTTTTTTGTAGAGTAAAATAACTATTGTTTTGGGAATTTTCTTCTGTTTGATACAGTGGGTAAATAAGTGAGCAAGCCTATTTTGTACTTCTACTCCGGAATCCAACAGTAAATCTGTTACTATTCCATCTTCTCCCGGAGCCTTCCCTCTTTTCATATTTTTAAGACAAATATTTACTTCGTCTGGTGTTACCTCATGTATGTCACTTGTGTCAACTGAAAAGTTAGCTATTGGTACTACTGTCTTTGATGCATACAGTTCTTTATAAAATTCTTCAACTCTCTTCACCATCTTATCTCTGCATTTAATGATTTCACCGTTTTTTTCTTCCAGTGATGTAATTTGTTGCTTTCCAAGTGCCATTTTACTTCGGACCTGTTTCAGACTTTTTCCATTATTGATGGTTTCTTTGATCTGATCCATGTTTCTCTTTCTTCTTTCTTCTCTTGGTCTTCTGTTGATAAGCTTATTTAATTCCGCTTGTTCTATTTCGTCTTTCTTTGTTTTTACTTTCATTTCCATTCGCTTTTTCATTAACTCGAGTGTCTTTTCTGAATATTTTTGGGCTTTGGTTGTATTAGGTTTTCCTACTACCTCCGCTGATTCTCTTAGCACTTTTGTTAGTCTGTCATTCAGGTCATCAGTGTCACATTCAACATTACTTAGAGCCTGAAATCTGTTCCTTATTTCCAACCGAAAGGCTGTTTTGTTTTCGTTTACTTTTATTGGGCATAACTTTTTATCTTTAATCATCTTTCTTTCATTTCTGAAATTGAATCTGGCTGTGCATCCCACCATTCTATGATCACTACCTATATTTACTTTGTTGATAATTGTGACATTTGTGATCGTGTTATTCTTATCTGCTATAATGAAGTCGATTTCATTCCTTGTTTCTCCATTTGGGCTTCAGGTCCACTTTCTCCCTGTTCTTTTGTGGAAGAATGTGTTCATCATTCTCATGTTAAACATTTCAGCAAAATTTACCGGCATTTCTCCTCTTTCATTCCTTTCTCCCACTCCAAATTTTCCCATACATGCTTCCCCATTTTTCGACTTCCCAACTTTTGCATTGTAGTCTTCCATGAGTATAGTATATGTTGTCTTTTCTTCTTCCATAATCTGGGAGATGTCATCATAGAATGTTTCTATTTCTCCATCTGAGCTTTGAGAAGTTGGTGCATATACTTGTATTATTTTCAGGGTATATTTTTTGCACAGTCTAATGACAACAAATGCTGCTCTGTCAGATACACTGCTGAATTTAACAATGTTGTGTGCAAGATTTCTGTTAATTAGAAATCCTACTCCACTAACTCTTTCATTTTCCCTTCCTCTGTAGTATAATAGGTGGTCGCTGTCTTTGAGCTGAATTACTTTTTCTTCTTTTCTGTGGATCTCACTCAAACCTACAATATCCCAACTAATGTTTTCCAGTTCAACCATTAACCCGTGCCGTCCCGAGGACGTACTTCCACGTCCTCACGTTTTGTCACAGCTAATCCCGAGGACGTACTTCAACGTCCTGCAATTGCAAGGTTCATAATTTCCACAATTTTCAATTTTCGCGAGTCATTTTTGGTACGTATACACGGGACACCTGCCTCAACAAGATGCCAGGCAGAGACAATGCCTTACCCAGCATGACCTCCTCCCCCCCCCTGCATGCCCTTTTCTCAGCAATTCACCTGTTATCAGTGACCTGACCAGTATAGCCATGTCATGCCACGGTACGAAATTCAGGGCCAGAGTGATTCCCCAATCAATGACAATGTGGAGGACAAACTTTACATAGCATTAGAGGAAGAAACAGTTAGAAATGATGATCAGGTAATGTGGCAAAAAAGGTCAGGTATTAGCGAGTGAAACAATGCTTATAATGCCTATATTACTGCTTGAAAACCAATATACTTTTGTACTACATATAAATTCGTAACAGTAAATAAATAAATACCGTTTATGAGTGGTGTGAAATAGTTATCCTCCCATAGAACTCGTTTTCTTTGGCGCCAGCCTGATAGAAAACCCAGTAAAGTAAGGAGGCTCTCCTACCTGTAATGAGTATTTTAAACCTCAGGTGAGCGATTTCTCTATGAATTTTCGATGTTTCTCACCAAAAGCGAAAGTTTTAGCAAAAAAAAAAAAGGTCAAAAATTGCCCGGGATTGGGGGGTACCAGTGGTCAAAAAGGGGCCGGGACTGGGCGGGTTAAGTTATCAAGTTTGTAATCTTCTGCGAGGTTTCTTACAATGTATGCATAGATCTTCATGGATATCAGTTTCTTTAATTTCCAAGAGTCTAATTTTCCAACACAGTGCCTACTCACTTTCGGTGGCACACTGCCTGTAAGCACAGGAGGCAGTGCGGTTGGACCTTTAGTAGACGATGATCCAACAGGAACCCCCGTCAAATCATTTGCAATAGAACTCATGCTTGGTTGGGAGGATTGTGGCAAATAGTCTCACCTTCCTGCCACATAGTTTCTGATGAGATGTAATTTTTGTGCAGCCTTATTCATTATATTCAGTGGAGCCCTATATATCTATAGGGGGTCCCATGGTCCACGCCGTCTAAGACGGTACCTCGTACAGTATATCTACGAGGCTTTCCCCTATCTGCCACCTACCTCGTGTATCTACAAGGCTTTCCCCTATCCGCCACCCAGGGACGATCCAGGTAGAAGTGGGATCCTGCCCCTGGATATATATATATATATATATATATATATATATATATATATATATATATATATATATATATATATATATATATATATATATATATATATATATATGTGTGTGTGTGTGTGTGTGTGTGTGAGATCGGCGGGGGTGTCCAGCATCCACCCACTCAGTGTAGTGGTACTCTATTTCGGGGAAGCTCTACACTGAGTGACAAGCCAAACGATTTCCTGTAATCCAGGAAATCATTTAATACGCTGGATGGTGGTAACCTTATAAACAGCCAACATGTGTTTCCTGCGCGTCAACATGTGGGTCTGCGGAGGGTTAGTGCCCGTCCCCGGAAAACAACTAACTAAAAATACAAACAAGAAGCCTTTGATCAGGACGGACAAACAGGTGACGACCAAGGATCTGACGTAGGACATGGTTCGAATACCGACATTAAATGTAAGGGATGATGAGGTGAAAGAGAGGGAGAGAGAGAGATTGTCCAAGTGCTTGAGAGTGCACAAGTGGACATATGTTGATTAACTGAGGCTAAATGGTGAGGCGAGAGTGTGAGAAAGTGGGAGTATGGATGGGGTATATGCGTAGGAGTAGATGAGAATGAGTGGGCAGAAGAGGGTGTATGTACTGTTGTGTGGAAGAGATGGAACGAGAATGTAAGAGGGTATTGATCAGTTGGTTCAAAGATTGTGTGGGTAAAATTGAAAGTAGGATTACAAACATGGGCGATTGTGTGTGTGTATGCGCCAACGCAAGATAGTGCAAGCAGAGTGAAAGAAGAGTTCTGGGAAAATGGGGAAGCATGCATGGAAAAGTTTGAGAGGAATGAGAGAGGGTTTTTGACTGGAGACATGAATGGAAAAAATAAGGAATGTGAAGGTGGATGGAGTACCTGGTGAATGGGGTGTGCCTGCAGAAGTGGATGAGAATGACAGTGCACTAGTGGACATTTGTGCCTTCTTTAGGCACAAAATGATCCACAGGTAAATGTGGCGAGTGATGAGAGTAGCAGGTGGTGAACTGAATGAACGGTAGGCAATGACAGATTATGTGTGTGTGTGTGTGTGTGGATGAGCTAATGAGAAGGTATGTAATGGATGCGAGAGCATACAGAGGCTGGGAGAGAGGACTTTCGGACCATCACTTGGTGGTGGTGAAAGTCAAGGTTCAAGGCAGTGAAATGCGGAGGAGAGGGCGACATAGAGGCAATGTGTTTGTGGCCACCCCTTACGAGATTAAGGCGTCTGGCAATAGATGGATAGATATATATTAGGAACTGACAATAGTATACTAACCTGAAACAGGAAATGTTAAGATACTAATTATGAAGTGTGTTGCAGAGACCCGAGGTGATGGCCAGAACTGCGACTTGTGCGGGTCAGCTTCGGCAGCGGTGCGCTGCGACCGCTGCGGCTCCCAGGCCTTCTGTCTGTCCTGCGACGACATGTACCACCGACACCCCCGCCGCAGCACACACGTCAGGAAGGTCAGGCACGAGAGAGAGAGAGAGAGGGGGAGGGGGAGTGGGAGATTGAAAGGGAGATGGAGGGGGGCTAAGGGGGTGAAAAAATTTGGGGCATGTAAAGACAGAGTAGGGCCAGGTTGGTGAGAGCAGAATATTTAGGGGAGGGAATAGGGAATAACGTACAATAAAAGGGTCGTTGAGGTAAAGTAGGAGCGGAAAGGTGTTTGGAGGGAAGGAGCATGGTGGGTAGGTTGGTAAGGTAGGGTAGAGCTTAAAGACTGTGAAGATGAAGGTAGGTACGGGTTGTGGATAGGATAGGGGACGGGGAGGCGGGTAGAGCGGAAAAGATAGAATAGGATCGGGCAGAATAGGTGAGGGGTGAGGGATGGGTGAACTGAAGGTGTGTCGGGTAACAATTACGTTACGTGAGGTAAAAATAATCAAGGTCATTTTGGAGTAAGGTAACCTGGTTCGGGTAAGGTTAATTAGCTAGGCGATTGTAGATTAAGGTAGCTAGAATAGGAAAGGATTGGTTAATAAGATTAGGTAATGTCATGATACTCCATTTTATGTCCTTCCCCTCTCTTCTCTTTCATTCTGTTCTACACTGACCCTCCCCTTCCCTCCGCCATGACTGGAAAGAGTTGAGTAAAAATGTGTAAGAATCGTTCCAACCACTAAAACATTTTATAATACATTAGTTCTCGTTTCTACATGTTCTTATGCTTTCCTTTTAACTTCGTATTAGATATTCTGCTTTTCTTTCCTTCATGGTGTTCCTTCCCATCTTCGCCCGTCGCTGTCGGACGTCGGGTTTGGTGGGCATAGGAGAGTGTTCATTTTTACTATTCTTCCCTTATTCTCGTAAACGGGTCATAACCTTAGAGAGGAGCTGTTCTGTTCTGAGCTAGGTGTCTTACTACAGATTTACGTTTTCTTCTTATGATCGAATAAGGTCTAGCTCGGGGGAACATTTCCCTTTTTCCTTATGTTCTCTTTTCTTTCTCTTTTTATATTTTCTTTGAATCTGTAGAGGTCCATTCCTCACCTCTCCTATTGTTCCGCAATGCACCGACCCTGTCAAAGAAATCCCTGTTATGTTCCAGGTGTCCCTTCCTTCCCCTCCCCTCCCCTCCCCTCCCCTCCCCTCTTCTCCCTCCCCTTCCTTTCCCTCCCCTCCCCCCACACAACAATCCTTGTAGACTTAAAACCCTCCCATGTTTCTCATTCTGTTCTCCTTTCTCTCTCCATCTCATCTTGTTTAAATTTTCCTTTTTCCTTCGTTTTCTTTTCCTTTAACTCTTTCTTCGCTATTCTCTTCTGTTACTTTCTCTTGCTTCCGTTTTGTCTTCTTTTTTCTCAGTTTTCTTTTATTTTCTTTGTTGTCTTTCCCCTTCCGTCACATACTGACTTTGTAGATAGTTATTTGTCTTATATTTCAGACTCTCTTTACCTTTCTTTCCAATACCTTATGTTTTCCCTTGCCTTGCCTTCCCTTCCCTTCACATCTCAACCCATCTCACCCGATTCTTGCCGTTACTATGCCTTTCCTTTCCATTCCTTGTCTGCCTTTAACTTCCTTTTCCTTCCCTTCCCATATCATCTCATACCTTCTTTTCCCGTCACTTCTCTCTACTTTCCTTCCCCTCCCTTCTCTCTACTTTCCTTCCCCTCCCCTCCATTCTTTTCCCCTCCCTTTCCTTCCTTCCCTTCGCCATACTTTCCTTTTTTTCACAGTCAAACGCTGTATACGTGACCTCCTGTTGTTCTGGTGTTTTGGGCTGTTGTTCCCATCCATCCCCTTTTATTTTCATCCCATCACATCCGGTCACATTCTATTCCACCAGTCCTATCTTGTTCTATCCTCTCCTTTCCTTTCCTGTCCTATCCTATCCTATCCTATTCTATTCTATCCTATCTTATCCTCTCCTATCCTATCCTCTCTTCTTGTGTTCTATCCTGCCATGTTCACAATCTGTCCTATCCCTCATGCTAACCTACAAATTTTCAGGCTCTCCTCCATTCTTTTCCTTTCCCTTTCCCATCTCTACACACTGACTGGTGTAAAAGTATCGTTGTGCAACTTTTTGAGAGCCTTTCATCCCATTTTCTTTCCCTTCCCTTCCATTTCCTTACTCACTGATCCTTGTGGAAATCGCCGGCTCATGTGTCAGATTCCATTCCATTCCTAATCATTGCTACATTTCGTGCTCATCTTTCTTCTTTTCCTCATTATTTTTTTTTCTTTTCCCCAAACCCGGCAAAAGTAACTCCGTGCCATATTTCAGGCTGTGGACACTGTAGCAGGGCCTGGGGGAGGTGTGAGGCCCCCCCTGCCACCAAAAGGTGATGGGCAGGGGACGATACCCCCTCCACAGCCACCCCCGAGGAAGAACAAACGATCAGGGTTCCTATCCAACTCCTCGTTCGGCAAGAAGGACCAGGTGGGAAGAGTTGAGTTTTAAACTGTTTTTATACATTAATTCAATTTTTAAAAGCATATCCATGCATTCATATAATACGACACAAGTAGTTTCACGGAGAACATTGTATTTATTAGCCAAGCGGTATAGGCTACTGTACATTCGTTCCGAAATCCGTTACCTCAGGCCCATCAGTCGTCCTACGCGCCAACACATGATCCCACACACACACTCTCACATATCACCTTTTGCCCACTGTTACCAACGTTTGCTTTTACAGCATGATGGACCTAATGGCAAAGCAGCAAAAATATTGTTCAGAAAATTATAATTCTCACATTATCCACTGCCATACACAGGGTCATATTAGCAATCGTATGATTAGTAACCCATTCCTTTTACCTTTGACCATCGTTTGGCTGCTTAAGTATCCTCTCAGCTGAATAAAATCATCTAGTGTTAGCTTGAATTAAACACATCTTAAGCACTATTCTGAAGAGAAGTATACTGTAAATGATATTAATGAAAGGGTGAAGAGATTGCAGTAGCCTTCTCATAACACACCTTGATACACTAATAAGATACATTGTTACACTCACGGTTGTACAGAGAAATTAGCTACGTACAATAAATACATTGTTCTCGGTAAGACACCTTGTGATACCCTGCATTCTTATGTTTGTTCTGCTTTATGTGAACGTAAGAGAAAATGCTCATGTCATCTGAACTGTCCATCACGTGTTCCTTATGGTGGGTTTATTACCAGGTATTTGTGCAGCATCTTTATGCATCTTTCACATGTAATTTTTTATTGTGTATCTTGTCTGATTTTTAAAATCCCTCTTCTTTTTTTAATTTCCCTTTAAGTTTTTTGAAGTGTCTGCACGAGTTTATTGACCTGTGACATGGTTTCGGTGCTGTAAAGGACTGTTATGTCACTAATGTGGTGCTGTTGCCATTACGCAGGTATACACTGTACCAGGAGTGGCATACGCGACTTAACTTCTAGTAGAATATCTTACACATTTTTTCATTGTTTATAAAACAGTAAAATGTTTTTATTTTTCAATGGATCATATTCATTTGCCAGATGTTGATGTGTATCAGAAATCATATTCGTATAAGTAGCTAAGCTAATGTTTTTCTTACAGGATTTAGACAACTTCGGTGAGAAGCGTTTCTTCATGTTTACTGATGCGTATGCTCTTTGAGAACATTTTATATATGAATTCTAGCCTTACTAGACGGGCTATTTCGTCAAAGCCCAATTATTTCTCACAGGTTCTTCCTTTGCTGTCATCTTTCAGCCTGTCATGAGCATACTCTTGACCCTCTCCTGGGTTTGAAGTCTGCGGTCTCTTTTTTTAAAGGCATGATTCATTGATTATCCCTCGTATAAACTCTTCTCATATCTGAGTTTATGTAGTATCTAACATTATTTGCCATATCTTACATTCAGTTCATTCCACATGCATGTTCAGCACTCGTGTTTGATTTTCTATTCTGTTTGCCTGTACACAACTGAATTTTACTATTCTATATGTCAGTCACAAATTGGAGTTTGTTTTCATTGTGCTTGTACGGAATTGAATTTTCTATTCTATATGCCTGAACAGAATTAGATTTTTCTTTCTCATGTCTCTGTACAGAAATATATTTCTAGTTTAAGTACTTGTAAAGAACTGGATTTTCATTTTATATGCATGTGCAGAATTGGCCTTTTCTAGTTCATACACCTGTCCAACACTGAATCTTTCTATTCCATATGCCTGTCCAGTAGGCTGTTCATTGGATGTAATAATAACATCCATGAATCATGTCATCTAATGTGTTGTATGCTTCTTTTTCTCCTCTTCTCTCCCTCCCCTCCCTCCCTTTCATTGTGTGTCTGTATGGCGTGTGGTGTGGTGGTGTGGTGTGGTATGATGTGGCTGCAGTTCTACGCCCGGCCCGGCACGGTCTCCTCTAGATCCACCAGCATGACCAACCTTCAGGTAACTTGGGTTCATTGGTATCTTCGCCCCTGCACCCCATACCACTCTTTACTTTCCCTCTCCCACCCTCAGCTCATGTCCATAATTATGGTTTGCCTTACCACCCTCTTGTCATTCTTTGCATTTCACTACATCTGCTAACCTAACCAACCCTTGCCAAACCATACCTAGCTTATTCACATTAACCTAAAGTACACCAACTTAGCCTAAACTAAGCTATCCTTACGAAGCTAAACTTGACACCTGTCATCTTATATACCCTCACCACTGCTACCTCTGACTGTAATACCTGCCAGTCCTGTGATTTGCTTTCCCTCCCCTTACCTCTCTAACGGAGCCTTTTATTATCCCTTACCACCCATTTCTTCCCTCATGTTACTTCGTTTTTACCTCCGCCTCCTTCACGAAACAACTGTCTCATCGTACTACTCCTACAGCCCGTCTCTCCCACCATTCGCTTTGTCATTGCCCCTACTATCACATGCTACCCCCTTTGCCTTCATCCATGGTGTTGTTAATGGACCTCGGTGTTGCTGTGCTGTGATACTCTAGATGGGGTAATCCATGGAATGTTTATGTGCTTTTTCTTTAACTCTCTCTCCAGGTAGACTAGCTGTGTGTTGGTTTGTAACTGATCATGTACCTACACACACTGTCAATGCACGTGGCATTTTACAGGCTTAGAACTGAGGAGCAGTGCGAACAGGGAATTTATATTTAGTCATGACTGCCTTTTGATTTTGGTCATGCGCACTGTTGTGTATAATATGCATGATCATTAAAACAGTTTTACATATTTCAAATCTGGAATCCAGCATTCACAGTTATATGACATGGATATGCATGCCCACTATAGCAGCTGTGTCGGCACATCAATACTCATCTTTATAAACCCTCGACAAAGCTCCAGTGTCCTGTCGCTTACTGGATCTTTCAAGCGCCAGTGGCTGAGAATCGTAGTGTGATCTGCAGTTAAGAGTTTGGATGTTCACTTTTCATTTTCAGGGTAACAAGGAGAGCAGTGAGGAGGGAACCAGATACGCCCTGTCCTTGCCACTCCGCCGGCCCATGGTGATTGCCTCACCCCGCGTCACACCCTCACTAACCCTGCATGTTGCCCGCCGCTTAAGCTAACTGGTCACCTCTAATGGCTTTAGCTAAGTGGACCACCTGCTTTACTTACACACCTCTAAATCCCCCCACAAGTGAAATTCTGACAGAATTACCATTTTCTTTTTTTTCTCTCTTTTTTTTTTTCTTTTTTACTGAATGGGATTTGATCCCATTGGGGTATTAATACTGTGCGGTTATGGAAGTACCCAGAGAGACACGAGTACATCTAACCAGTCCACGATGCTGTCACTAACCTTCCCAGCTTCACTGTCTGCATGAAATATAAGTCACAGACGATCTTCACTCTGTAGTGCAGGTCGCCACACAACACACTTATCTTATGCACAAATAATCCTTCGCCATAACCTCAGCAAAAGATTTCTGGGGCCGACCAGTTGAATGGCCGGTTTCCTGCGGTCCATTAGGTTTGCGGTCATATGAGTCTGGAGTAACAACAACAAATACAACAACAACAACATGACAGCACTCTTAGAACGTTCGTTAGAAGATATCCTCCACCAATCGTGAAGGTCGGGCCATACATTAGCCTGGTACTCTGAGAGCACATATCTCCCCCAGCACTCGTAGTAAACAACTCAGATCATCACTAAAATGTAATCACCCCTTCCTTGACCCATGGCCCACATATTCACAAAATTTCATTGGCATCCATTAATAACTTTTTGTGATATCTTGTGGACACACAAACAAACAAACAAAAAAAGTCCTGAACCGGGACTTGAACTCAAATCACCAAAATTGAATGAACAAACTCTTCCTTGACCAATGACCCACAAATCCACAAATACCCATCAATATCTTTTTTGACAAATAAACAGACAGGGGTGAAAACATAACCTCTACTAACTTCCTTGGCTGAGGTAACAACGGTTATAGAGCAAAATACTACCAGTGCTTAATTTCACATATCTATTTATTTATTTATGTATTTTTTTAAAGACAGGTCGGTCAACAAGTAGACAGCACTCAGAGAATGCATACTTCTGCCAGCGCCTATATCAAACGATTCAGGTCACCACCAAAATTTAGTCAACTCTACAGTAGTCCCTGGCCTATGACCCACATATCCACAAAATTTTATTGAAATCCATGAATAACTTTTGAGGGTATCTTCTGGACAAACAAACAAAACAGTCATGAACCGGGACTCGAACTCAGATCACCACCCAAATTTAATCGACTCTTCCTTGTCCAACGACTCAAATATCCACCAAATGTCAATGGAATCTTTCAATAATTTTTCATTTTTAATGTATCTTGTGGACAAAGAAAAGAAAAAAAAAAGAAAGAAGAAAAAAAAAAAAGCCCTGAATCGGGACTCGCACTCAGATCACCACCAATATTTAACTATATCTTTCTTGGCCAATGATCCACATAGCCACAATACAGTAATTAGTTTAAATCCATGTATAACTTTTTAGATATCTTGTGGACACACACACACACACACACACACACACACACACACACACACACACACACACACACACACACACACACACACACACACACACACACACACACACACACACACACACACACACACACACACACACACAAGAGAATACATAACCACATCCCAACTTCGTTGGTGGAGGTAATAATGAATATAATTAGTTTTGTTACGGTATTTCTGATAACAGCTGTAAATGTAGGCGGAATTTCTAAACCACGTGGCTTTATCGTAAGGTTTATATGTACTCGTGTGATGTTGCGCTGCTGTAATTGCATAATTTGGTATAACAACCTCGAAGAGGATATTTACCACTGACAATACCTTCATCGTCCGTTATTAGTATGAACACACACACACACACACACACACACACATTATGTCAGAGATGCTGAAGAAGTGAATAACCTTTATTTCAGTAACACCCAAAACTACACCTACTGTACTGAACTAGTGGCTAATTATACCCTGCACACGACTAAAGTAGACAGTGGCCGCCTCATCATCTGCATCTGGTTAGCATGACAGAATTCTGTTGGAATGTTTTTTATATATCTGTGTTGTGATTCCACAATAGTTGTATGGCTTTGATTGTGGATGAATTTTCTTCACTGTGAAATTAATAGTGATATTGGTGGAGGTAGAGAAGTCCTAGGATAATGCACACGTACGCTGCATTGGTTTTATGCATGACGTGTATCATTGTCCTCTTTTACTTTATACTTTGAATGTGTTGTTTTAATATAATGATACCAGGTTTATGCTGATTTTCATGAATACAGATTCATCCTAGAGGTGGTTTGGTGCATGATTTTCATGTATTTTGCTGTGCCTTTCATATGCTTGAAACATTTGCTAATCACGTTATAATAATGTTTATATCGTGGCAGATGATACATTATTCATGTTTTTAATCCCTGTCAGTCTACCTCAGGTTCCTTTATGGCAGGAGCTATGCACATCGAGTCTTTTGTGTCTGTGTGAGGCCCTAGGTTGTTCTAAAATATTTTCAGATACTTACAAGACTTAAAGATATACCTTAACCTACCAAATGAAATAACTTGTTAGAACTATTCCTTACCCTTCTGAGTAAAAAGAGTAATTAAACGTTTATTAATATACAATGTAAACAAAGAGGGGAGCGTGCAACTGAAAAAATAAGTAGTGCCAGGCACAACGAACCTTGCCCGACGGCTGTTATTTTACTGGTTTTATCTACTGAATCGATCCTGCCATTTAGTTTCAATAAACACTTAAATTCTAATATAATGGTGCAGTTTCGAGTTAGAGCCCTCTTAATATCCGTGGCCTTGAGTTCGACCTTTCAAGGTCACTCAAGGTCAAAGGTCTTGGTGCCAAATATAAGCCCATATGGGAGTACTTATATGGTGATAATAGTAAGTTTCTCTATCTTCAACCGGTTTCAAGTTATAGCTCTCTGAAAATCCGTGACCTTGATTTTGACTTTTCAGGGTCGCTCAATTACCTCCAAAATTTAATCACATCCTTCTGCGACCAGTGCCCACATATCCTGAACGTTTCATGTAATTTCATTCAGCCGTTTTTGTGTAATGTTGCTAACAAACAAGAAATCAAAGAAACAAATAAAGAAACTCGACCAAAAACAATACCTCGCCGGACCCCTTCCCAGGCGAGGTACTGTACCAATAACTGAGGGTCAGACTAGCATTCCCAGATCCATTATACGGTATGAGAAGAGTGTGAGGCTCAGGGCTACCTCCAGAATATACCGTGCTGTACATAAGACCTTTCACTTATCTACTTCTAATTTGTTTTCAAGCTCCGTTAGAGACTGCCCTCAATCTATAAATAATTCTTGTGCATACTTAGATTTAGTCACATCAGAAAACATCTTTGTTCTTGTCAACATAACAAAACCTTCGGGTCAAGCATCTGATTGTCGGGAAATATATTCGGGGTTAAATGAAAATTAAATAAAAATGTGACATGATGAACTGGACAACAACAACGTGTGTGTGTGTGTGTGTGTGTGTGTGTGTGTGTGTGTGTGTGTGTGTGTGTGTGTGTGTGTGTGTGTGTGTGTGTGTGTGTGTGTGTGTGTGTGTGTGTGTGTGTGTGTGTGTGTGTGTGTGTGTGTGTGTGTGTGTGTGTGTGTGTGTGTGTGTGTGTGTGTGTGTGTGTGTGTGTGTGTGTGTGTGTGTGTGTGTGTGTGTGTGTGTGTGTGTGTGTGTGTGTGTGTGTGTGTGTGTGTGTGTGTGTGTGTGTGTGTGTGTGTGTGTGTGTGTGTGTGTGTGTGTGTGTGTGTGTGTGTGTGTGTGTGTGTGTGTGTGTGTGTGTGTGTGTGTGTGTGTGTGTGTGTGTGTGTGTGTGTGTGTGTGTGTGTGTGTGTGTGTGTGTGTGTGTGTGTGTGTGTGTGTGTGTGTGTGTGTGTGTGTGTGTGTGTGTGTGTGTGTGTGTGTGTGTGTGTGTGTGTGTGTGTGTGTGTGTGTGTGTGTGTGTGTGTGTGTGTGTGTGTGTGTGTGTGTGTGTGTGTGTGTGTGTGTGTGTGTGTGTGTGTGTGTGTGTGTGTGTGTGTGTGTGTGTGTGTGTGTGTGTGTGTGTGTGTGTGTGTGTGTGTGTGTGTGTGTGTGTGTGTGTGTGTGTGTGTGTGTGTGTGTGTGTGTGTGTGTGTGTGTGTGTGTGTGTGTGTGTGTGTGTGTGTGTGTGTGTGTGTGTGTGTGTGTGTGTGTGTGTGTGTGTGTGTGTGTGTGTGTGTGTGTGTGTGTGTGTGTGTGTGTGTGTGTGTGTGTGTGTGTGTGTGTGTGTGTGTGTGTGTGTGTGTGTGTGTGTGTGTGTGTGTGTGTGTGTGTGTGTGTGTGTGTGTGTGTGTGTGTAGTAGTAGTAGTAGTAGTAGTAGTAGTAGTAGTAGTAGTAGTAGTAGTAGTAGTAGTAGTTCCATGCTTTGGTCCTTGGCTCATCTAGGAGTAGACGTGAAACCACCGCACTGCAGGTCAAAGTTAACTTTCTCCTGTGTCCACCATCATCTGTTCGGGGGATAGGCACGGAGTAGAGAGACGTTTGTTTAACCGACCTGCCCGGTAAGATTGGTGTCACTGGATGAAGGCGTCCCTCTCCAGCATCAAAATATTGGCAAAGAGGCTAAATCAAAATTCCGAATGTGTGAAAGTCGAGTAACCTCCTTAAAAGCCAGTCGGATATAGTTAAAATGTAGAATCCAAATTATTCATGGTGTTTGTACTCAGGAAAGAACCATCTCCCACTGAACGGGGGAAGGCCGTGTCTAATTCTCCAGCTCCAAAACTTTCTCCTGAGTAGAATAAAATATTTTAAAAGTTGCATGAACAAAATGAAGACGTACAAAACCACTGGATGCGGAAGCCTCTGATTCCTTTGGTTCCTAGGTGTGGTGTGGTGTGGTTTGGTGTGGTGTGGGGCGGAGTTTTTGTGTGGTGTGGGACGGAGTTTTTTTGTGGTGTTATGTGGTGTGTGAGGGTGTGGTGTAATGTGGCTTCCTTGAGTCGCTGAAGTGAATCACCTCGCGTCCGAAAATCGTTAGTGAGAGAAACGGAGTCCCTATTAGAGAAGCTCCTGTATCTGAAAAAAAGTCCTCAGAGTGAAGTGGTTAAAAGTTTGATGAACATCTGAAGCCACCTAAACCTCTTTGAGACTAATACAAGCCATCAATTTAAATAAGCCCCTTAAGCCCAGATGAAGCCCTTATATATGGTGAAACTTCAACGGCTTCAGTCCGATAACGTATTTTCCATTCCACTACGTATTTTCAGAGTTGTTTTTGTCTCCAGACGATTCTATTCAGTCTGGGCTGTTACTAAACTGGAGGGGTTGACAGCGTTCATTAATTTCACAACACCACAATGGTCTCCCGTGAAACTGAATAACATCGCCCGTAGCAAGAGTAAGTGAAAATGACTTACACGGGCTGAAGTGAGTGTACTGAAGCCCAAATGAGTTACGTAAAGTTCGTACAATCTGTGAAACAATAAAACGTATTTGAAGCCTGAAAGCTTATAAAATTCCTTCATGGCTTGGAACCCATGCCAGAGACTGTTAAAACATGCTGAAAGCCCCGAAAGCATACTGAACCAGAAGTGCTTCAAAAAATCCTGAAGGGTACTGTATTCCTGTGAAGCATTTTGAAAAATCCTGTGAAACTTTCAAGACTGCTTAAAACATTTTTATCCCTCTAAGGGTATTAAAACCCCTTCACGTGTACCGAAATACCCTGAAACATTTTAAATCACTTGAAGCACTATTTAATTTGAAGCGAACTGAAATCCACTGAAACAAACAACAACAACAACAAAAGGGTACTGCAGCTTGAAGCACACTGAAACCCTTGAAACGTTGTGCGATCCACATAAGTATAGTGAAGCCATCGGGAAAAAAAAAAAATGCGTAATGACACCCCTGTAAAGCTTGAAAAAAAAAAAAAAGAAAGTTCTAAAAAATTCCTTCCAGCAACATATATTGAAATACATCAGAACATTCTGTAAACACGCTGAAGCCCATGAAGCTTTTTAAAGACCCACCCTAATCAGTAAATTTCAGGTACCTAAAATCCCCTGATTGGTCATTAAATCCCCTAAATAGTGCTTTTAAGATCCCTACAAATGCTGACTGCTCTGATGTGTCCCCAGAGTGACGGCAGCAGCACGGGAAGGACCATCATGGGCAGCCTTAAGAGGATTATGGGCGCACGTCCACTCCCACCCACACCTGACCAGTCTAAGGGTGAGCACAGCCCCCCTCCTTTCTCTCTCTCTCTCTCTCTCTCTCTCTCTCTCTCTCTCTCTCCGGCATATATATATATATATATATATATATATATATATATATATATATATCATGTGTTCATATACCTATATTTCCTTTTTTATTTCCTTATGTATCTCATCTCTATTGTTTTACATTATTTTGCCTAAGTTCTTTTTTCAGTAATATTCTTTTCATTTTAATGATTCTCCTCCGAGAAAGTTCCAGTGCCAGGTCTATTACTTAGAATCCTAGGTAACATTCGAAGTAATATACCCGGTACTGAAACTTTCTAATCTGTTGAATGGATATTATATTTCAGAAAATTAATATAGTTTTTTGTTCTCACATTGGAATAGTAGTCAGAGAAGCATATAATACTGCAGATATATCTTTAATAATACCAGCGTCGGTACATGAGTAATGCCCCGAAAATAAGTTTGTCAGGATAGAAGAAAACATACAGATAATTACACTTGTGACAGAGAAACTTGGTGTAAGTTTTGTCATGGCGGTAGGGTTAGGTATTTTACAACCTACAGGGAGATGCTTGTATACGGGGTGTTTCTATTAATATTTCTCGTGACATTTTAAAGTGAATTACGAATATAATGCTGTATTAATATGTCTGTGTATATGGAATATTTAGTGTTGCATGATTTCTTTCCTCTTTTATTCTTCATTTTGTCTGGTATAAGGTTGTAAATAGGATGAATGTTAAGTGGTATTCTTGTGAGCTTTGAGTTTTTTTAGGACTTTTCCCTTAGCGACTAATTTGCCTACTACACCTTATTTTCTTTTGTTAGTTATACCTTCCCACTTCCAAAATTATTTGCATTTGAAAACACGGTATTATAAAAGTGCTATATGCTGAAATAAATTGATAAGGAAGAGGTGCATAGGAACCTCCTCTGCTAACGAGAATTCGGGCAGTAATTTTACAAAGTGTCAGAGTTCATTCTTTCCTTGCTTTCTGTTCAAAGTTTGTAACACCCTTGTATACCATGACACGCCTCCTTCCATCATATAGCACGTATTTTACGCCACAACCTGATAGTAGGTAATTCAGGTATCATTTGTGTCTTAGAGAAGAAAGTTTTATTTGAGCCGACATCTCTCTCTTCAAATAGTAATTAGACCCAAAACGACAGTATATCGATTCCACTGTTATAAGGAGGCTATACCAGTCTAAGCCAGTATAACAGTAGCCTGTCGGTATGACAGTGACCGTATATTCATGTACCGTATATCTGTGCATGTATGGATGTCTGTGGGAGGTATTCTCAGGAGGGTTAATGACAGACTGTGATAACCAACATACCCAATCATGTAATATACCCACAGTGCAGTATATACACTCTGCCATTACTATACTGTATATATGTATGCCCATAAGAGATCAGGAGGGGCAAGAGCAGAAAAGGTTTACTAACATTTTCCAGTACTCACTATAACCACAGCAGTTCCTCCATAATGCAGTGCTGAAGACCTAAAGAGTCCCCTCCCTGAACTAGACCTCGGCCCCAGTTTCGAGCCACGCAGTCTACCATTAGTCATGCCCAGCCCCCCAAAAATTTATAAGTAACTCAGCCTATCAGGAGTGATTGTTCTGATGGTAGATTTGTCACCCATACACCACAACACTCGACTGTAACTCAGAGACACAGGGCACGGACTGAGAAATGAAAGAAGGCTACTAAATCCATTTTTCTAATGTGTGAGATTAATCTGAAGATGAGGGAATGTAGACGACTTAGTAGCTTAGGCCAGTACTTTTAATAACACAGCAATGCCTAGCACGCCATTACCGTGCGCCCACATGATAGCCTTCCCACCATGCAAATATATCCAACTTACCAGTATACTCACATACCCATACACCTACAGGAAGCAAGGAGGGTGGAGGACAAAGTGAAGTCGTCCTGGGCCGTACCGTGACCAGCCCGAGTCTTCCTAACCTCAACGACCACATGTAAGTCAACACCCAAGTGTAACTAAGTATATAGGTGATGTAATGCCATGTTCAAGGTTTAGTCTGTATTTGTATGGTTAATATGGATGTTCTTTTGTTATACCTAACCTCCTTGAAGGTAAGTTGTGGGTGTGGGATTAACTAAGACATTTGGGTTTAACTTAGTAGTGGTGTTAACTTGGATGTCCTGGAGTTACTACTTTGAAATTTGGGTGTAGAAGTTTACTTGTAGGTTAGAGGAGTTATTAATGGCGTCCTTGGGACTCGGTGTAGATCGGTAATTGAAGGTTTAGGCACTGAGATTCTGGAGTTACCTTTATAATTGCCACCCTTATGCCTTCGGTACAATGACGCCTTGTTTTCTTTCTGTTGTACATGATCCAGAAGCAGATTCCATTTATCCCATCAGGACGATCAAGTTATCTTTTTCTTGTCGTCTCCAGGCTACTGTTTTCAGCTTCGAGGAAGTTTCTTGGAGAGAAAGAGTTCAAGGTTGGGGAATCTGTAGGTTATAATAAGTGCCTTTGGGTTAAATCTGAGGTTGTAAGGTTAACATAGATATTTTGTGGTTATTTAGAGAGAGGGGGGTTATACATCATTACTGTCGGAAAGATCAGAAGTAGGGTTGTTATTGTTGTAGTTGTTGTTGCTTAACTTCAGTTTGTTTGGCCAAGCAGACCCACTGACCCCAGATATGCAATTGCTTCTATGGGGCTGTCCTACAAGTACAGTACACTTCATAAACTGTGCAGGGAAACGGAGCCCTCTAGTGGTAAACACCACCTCGTCAGGGTCACACTAGGCTTCTTCCCCTTGGCGAGGTGCAGGGATATATGAGGAAGGTTGGCTCCCAGCTGAACGCCGCAGCTGCTCCACCCAGGGTCAGAGCACCACCATGTGTAGGCTCCTCTTCGGTATAAGAAGTAGGGTTATGGAGGGTCATTCTCTCAGACTTCTGTCACTAACTCTTAGCTGAATGTAATCGTCTGGCTTTAGCTGGAATAATATACTAGAGTTGTTCCAAGCATGAGTTTGTAAAAGTGAACAGGATAGAGCAAAGTTGTCCTGGGTCGGATTCTGTCATTACTTTCGGGTCCAGAGTTAAACCTGAGGTTACAGGGTTAAGCTAGATATTTTGAGGTTATACTCAGCCATATCTGAGTTTTTGGAAATAAGCTAGGGGCTAACTTTGGGGTGTTTGGTAACGTTAACGTGGAGTTCTGTATATTAACGTACAGTAGTGCTCCTTGGGTCATGTTATGTAATGTGTGCTGCTAAAGGTTAGACTTGGAGCTGTGGGGTTAACCTTGTCTTAATCTAATTACGTCTAGGGGTTTCTTCTAAGCTGAACAGAACTGTCTGCTGATAGAAAGAGAAAGAGCAAAAAACAATTTGATACTAAAGAGATTACTGTAAATTATTTTTAACTCATGCACTACCAGAGATTTCTCCTAAACTGATTAAACCATTTAATCCAGTGACATAGTCCTTATATATTCTTAATAACTCCAACGCTTTGATTAGGTTCATGAGACACTACCTCCAAGCTGGACGGGTTAGGTAAAACCATCATTAACTCCTTTACTACGATCAGCTTTTCCAAAGTTATATGTAAGTAGCGAGAATGGACAATACGCTGTGGGACTGAAGGGGATAATCGTGTGACATGCACGTGAAGTAACTTGGGATTTTGAAGAAAAAATTGTGTCTTTGCTTAACTGTTTGGTCTTTGTACATGGATGCTTGAGTAATGGTTCATGCTTTAACCCTTACAGTCCGATGGCACATTCTTATTCTATTCTTGCGGTCTCTGGGCGTTGTTACCTAGCTTAAGAGAGACACATCAAGCTGAGGAGGCTAGATACATTCTTCATTAACCCGTTCAGCACTGGAGGTCTGTCATAAATTGCTGTACATAATATATATATATATATTTTTTTCATTAGCCAGTAATAAAAATCTTCATCAGAGTGAATGGGTTATCAGTTCCCACTCCAGAATCCAGTGGTTAGTAGCAATATTTGTTTAACTTTCCCAGAACATTGACATCTGTTAAATTAATGGTATATAGCTGTTAACTACAAACGACTTTATTGAGTTCAGAAAAAAAGAAAAAACTCTGTGAAGTGTTTAAAAGTCTTCATTAACCTTTTCAGTACGATGACATTTTTGTTACTCTGTTGTCACCCACAGATGATTCTATTCAGTCTTTGAAAATCTCTCATAGTGAAGGGGTTAAAGTTGGTATTTCAGTATGGAATATCAATAACTAAGTTTGTTTTGCACTGTTGCCAGATTTAATTTCAACTGAGACTGTTTTGGGTGAATATAATTCTGGACTGTAAGTTGATGTATGAAATATCTAACTCATCAAGAAGACTTAGTGGTGTTGAAACATTAGTGCCCGCGGTTCCTGTGAATTCTTAAATGCCTAGTAAATGGGTGAATATAAATTCCACATTGACAGCTGTAAGTTAGAGCGGTCAAATCACTTAACTGACGTTTAGAAGCTTGCGTATAATAATCCATTAGTAGCCCTTTCAACCTGAAGATATCGACTTTTGTTTCATGCTCGGAATATCAGACTACTGTATTCATCTTAGGAGACATCCTCATAGTGAAGGGGTTAGTGAAAGCTATACCTAACCACTCAAGTGTGATATGTTTGCCAAAAGCTGAACAAAAATTTTCTGGAATTAAACAGACGTCATCGTGGTGCACATGGATTTAAAAACCTCGTTCAGCCGGAAACCTATTTTGTGCTTGGCACTGTCTGCTCTTAAACATTTTATCTGCCTTGTTTCCTCGGAGCCCATTAAAATCGTCTGGTGTATTATTAAACTATTAAATCATGGTTAGAACATTAATTGAGATATTCTGTAACCTTGGAACGGTGGTTTCTCTGATCTGAATATAAGCATCTGACGGTAGCCGGAATAAAACAAGTTTGCACATCGCAGCTCTAAAGTTAAGTGTATCAGGTACCGGTATATTGAAGGCTTCATTGGTAGATAAACAGACGTTTCCTTTGAGAATTTTATATTGTTCCAAGCTTCTTATAATGTAACTACTTGCTGCTATTCTTTATAAGGTTTATTGCTACCTACCCCATAAGCAACGTAAGAGGATGGATATTATGAAAATGATGACGATGACCATATAGATGATGATGATGGCGTTGTGGCATGTTGGGACGGAATACCTTTATGATGATGGTAAAAATAATGATGATGATGATGATGATGATAATGATGTTGATGTGGGAAGTTATGATTGGATGCTGGTGGTGATGATATGACAGTAATGATAATAGTGATGGTGTTGTTGGAAACTGGAATGGAATTAAAGATTCCCAACATTCACAAAAGGATGCCGGATGGTTCCAACAAAAATAAATATATGGCACTCAGAAGAGGTGAGTGTCCCCACCACTCCTCGCCAAAGTTGGTAGGCCAAACTCTACTGTTTCGTGTTGTCACATTTCAGTAGATGTGTGTATGATTTGACCTTTCAAGCCCATACAACTTCTTAAAAATCCTTGAATCCAAAACACGAGAAAGCTCTCCGGGAGTATTTGCCAAAGAACAACTGCACCAACTTTGAAGTGGACTGGTGAAGAAATAAAGGAATGGCAACAAAATGTTTACAAGGAAGACAGAAATGAAGATGAAGCAAGATATTGGGTAAGTGTATGGGCTCCATCTATGTATGGAAACCATAACCCAATTATGATAATGGAAAAGATAAGAAGTAAAGATGCTGATGTAGAATGTTGGGATGGAATGCTGCTGATGGTGAGTTTGTGACAGTTATTATATGGGTAACGATAATATGAATTATGATGACTTATATGAAGTGGAGTTAGGATTCAGGGGGCTTGAATGATTAGTGAATGAGTGTTTGTATCCCACTTCACTGAACATGCCGATGATTAGTTCTCCTATCATCTTTTTCCCTTCCTAGCTTTTTGTACCCTGACTCATCCCATCCTTAGGTGGGAAAAAGAGGTTATGATAATGATGACTTTTATCGGTACCCCTAGCGACGAGGAGATCCGGTCTGGTTTGCCTCAGTCAGTCCTGGACATGAACCGTACTGCACCCCTCAACCCCACCTCCGCTTCCACGCCTGCCACGCCCTCCTCAGCCCACGCACAGTACCCGCCCTTGCAGCCACCCAAGACGCCTCAACCACAGCCCACAACCCACACACACTCCCTCGGCCGCAAGTTTTCGCTACAGCAGCTGCCTCAGAGCTTCGACGACAAGAGGGTGAGTACTCGTTGGCTCTTAAGTTCGGTCTCAGTGTGCGTCATGTGTTAGATAATGTGTGCATTGTTCGTGATTCTGTGTGCTGATTTAGACATTTTATACAGTTCTTTTTGAGTCTGTATGTTACTTAGATAATGTATACCGCATTCTTGAATCTGTGTGTTGCTCTAGTCTAGACAATGTGTGCCGTGTTCCTGAATGTGTCTTGATATAGGTAATGTGTGGTGTGTTCAGGAATGTGTTGTTTTAAGTAAAGTGTATTGTGTTCTTGATAAATGGGTAATGTTCTTGGATCTCTGTGTTTGCTCCAGATGTGTTGAATCTGTTCGTTCAAATAAGTGTGCAGGTGCATAAGAATCTGTGTACTCTTCTATATAGGTGTCATGTTTTATATTGAATGTCCTACTTCAGTATAGCTCTAAGTTCTTGGTCTTGTGTGTATTATAGATAATTGCTCTGTGCTGAAGTAGATGTATGTACATAGATATTTGTGGTCCTAGACTTGTCTGTAGTGTGTTCTAGGAATGCATGCATTTCGCTTGGGCAGATGTTCACTTGAATTTACGTTGTGCTTGAACTAGTGTCAGTTGTGCCTGAATATGTACCCTTTCGATAAATATTTGGTCTGTTTGGGTCTGTTTGTTGTAGATGAATGTGGGTGTTGTTGGGATGTGTAAGCGTTGTATGTTATTAATCTAAACTAGATATTTGTGTGTTGTGTCAATCTGGTAAAGGAGGGTTCAATCTCATCAGTGCTTCATGACTAAATCGCTTGTATTCAGTAATCTGCATTTTGATGGTGATCACATCTCCTTGAGGGGGTCTTCTTTTCGCTAGCTAAAGATCTATCTATATCCATGCTTGATGTATTACCATTTAATGTTTGCGGTCTGTATATGAGAGTGTATGTCTTGATATATTTGTATCATTCAATGCACACGTAAACTACTGTAATTGTTGCTTGTATCATATTGTGTATGTCATGTTGTGTTTCTGCTACGCGTGTATGCGAGTCATGATTTGGTTTGTTATGACTTCCGATCTACTTTACTGTGTTGTAGTAGTGTAACGTGATGCATTGTGCCACAAGTTATGTCGTGTGTTTATGAACTTGTGGAATGTATGCGAACCTGTCGTTCTTAGCTTGGGTTCTGGTACATTTTAGTATGTTGTGTTTTGGAGATACTCATGACTGTAGCGCTGTATCCTGTTTGTGTGTAAGGATATGTGTCAGAGAAAGTGCTGTGTAGTGCAAGGACGTAGTACCGAGATCAAGACGTGTTATTTTTGCCGGTTTCACAAGCTGTGCATCACTGCCTCGTGATTTACCATTATATTCACCATCACTTTATCTATGTTGTTACTGCTATCTACGCTTAAAGTTCAAGTTTTAGAGCCTGGTAACTCATTATATAAAGTTATCAGGCGATGTGACAAGATTATTTGTACTATATTTCTCAAGTGGCCGGAGTTTAAAAAGGAAAAATGAAAAAGTGCCCATATGCAGTCTGAGCGTTTAGCATGGTTCTCAAAAGTTTACACAGACTGATGCTGTGTATCTGTTCTCACCTTTGCATTGAAAAACAACATCTGACCTTTGGTTCCCTCTTCCTTGCATTAAAAGAATACCAAGTATTGGGACTACACAAGATATATATATATATATATATATATATATATATATATATATATATATATATATATATATATATATATATATATATATATATATATATATATATATATCCCCATTGGATCTCAGGGGTCCTGGGCAAGGCATCGCACTGGGTGGGTACTAAGCGTACTGCCCTCCGCCTATCGGCTCACAGTCGCGAAGCTCATAGTTCCCTACCTGGGGGTTCCCTACTTTATAAAGACTTGAAAAATCCCAGTTCTGTCCAATATTCCGGACACCGGGCGGCAATGGGATATATATATATATATATATATATATATATATATATATATATATATATATATATATATTGTTACGGAACAGAGAAAGATAATGTACACTTTAAGTGAGAATACGAAGAGTCACTACTGTCCCGTAAAGTTCCAGGTTCAAAACAAAAGAGTTAGGTAAAATTACAAGTTAAAGTTTAATGCTTAAATTAACAACAAAACATTCAGGACTCATAAAGATAATGTAATGGCAAATAAACAGGTTAAATATATGGTTAACTGCAATAGCCTCTATTAACACGAAATTAGCAAGAGTAAATTTATCTAAGTCAGCCCTGATAAAATGAGATACCAGATAATACTCAGTGAATGCCAGATAAATTATTACAGATACAAACTATTATCAAAAATGACTGACAAAGAACCCCACATAAATTACAAACTTCACTAGGCCTACAAACCAAACTCATGCTACACAGCACAAGAAAAAATGCAACAACAGTTATACTCAAACTACACACAGCTGCTAGATGGTTGGAGATTTCTTGAGCACTCACAATAATAATATCTGTACAGGGGAGGACAGAGATGTGAACAAAATGAGGAGCAGATCTAAGTGGCAATGATGCAGAGACTGAGCTCATTATATAGGGGCCAGCAGAGCCTGATACAACTTGTAATAAGGACGCGCAAATGAAGCGATGGGGACAAACGGTCGACAATCCCGCACTGAATAACAGAAAGGACGACTTACTCTACTATAACGGTAGAAGGGGGGACTGAGGCAGAACACGCTCGTGATCAAACATGCAGCATACTGTGCGTTAAAATTACACAAAGGATGATGAAATCATAGGCTATGTAACACCTCCCCACAAAGAAAAAGAAATTTACAAAGGAAATTTCTTATTACTCTAAAACAATCTGTCTAAAGTCTGGATAAGCAATCTGCAATAACATTTTCTTTCCCCTTGACATGTTGTATGTCTAATGAATACTCCTGAAGAAGTAGACTCCATCTTGTCAATCTCTGATTTTTATCTTTAAACTTACTAAGGAATTTCAGTGGGTTATGATCGGTATAAATGACTATGGGGTCAAAACCAGAACACAAATAAAATGAAAATGCTGTAAACCCAAAATCAAGGCCAAAAGCTCTTTCTCAATAGTTGAGTAGTTCTTTTGAGGTGGAGTGAACTTCTTACTGTAATAAGATACAGGATGTTCAATACCCTGATCATCCTCTTGCAGCAAAACAGCCCCAGCTCCTGTATCACTTGCATCAACAGCCATCTTAAAAGGCTTAGCAAAATTTGGAGTAGCGAGCACTGGCTGACTTAATAGAATAGCTTTAAGTTTGTTGAAAGAGGATTCACAGTTATCGGTCCAGACAAATTCAACTCCCTTTTTCAGTAGGTCTGTAAGTGGTGATACAAGAATAGAAAAGTTAAGAACAAATCTCCTGTAATAACCTACCATTCCCAAAAATCTTTGTAGCTCTTTCCTACTTTTAGGTCTGGGAAGATCACTTATAACCTGAACCTTAGCTCCTGGTGGTGCAACATGTCCATCACCAATTACATACCCAAGGTACTGAACTTTAGCTTGACCAAACTCACACTTTGATAAATTAGCTACAAGATTAGCATGAACTAAAAGGTCAAGAAATTTACTGACATGGCATAGGTGATCTTTCCAGTTGTCACTGAAGATTAATACATCATCAATATAAACAACACACCCTGCCAAACCCTCTGTTACAACATTCATGAGCTTCTGAAATGTGGCTGGTGCATTCTTCATACCATACGGCATTACTGAACATGCAAAAGCCTTTCCTAGTGTTACAAAACATGAGATCTCCCTAGCACGTTCAGTCATAGGTACTTGCCAGTATCCCTTTAACAAATCAAACTTACTTATGTACCTAGCCTTTCCGATCTTGTCTATGCAATCTTCCACACGAGGGAGAGGGTAAGTGTCTGTTTTGGTTATCTGATTAACACGTTTGTAGTCGATGCAAAGCCTCTGTGACCCACCTGGCTTAGGGACTAGAGTGACAGGAGAACTCCACTCGCTCTGACAGGGCTCAATCATCTTGTGGTCCAACAGGTAGCCAAGCTCCTTCTGGATGAGAGGAACTTTCACTGGGTTCACACGGTAAGGAGGCAATTTAATTGGCTTTGCGTCTCCAACATCGACATCATGCATCAACACAGTGGTTCTTCCTGGAGTGGCACGAACACTTGCGGGTACTCCTGCAGTAATGCCGAAAACTCCTGCCTTTCCTTGGGTGGTAGATGAGAAAGCTTAGTCGTGAGATCATTCATGATATCAGGATTCTTCCCCAAACTATCACTCAGGCTCATACTGCATGGGAGAGCTTCACTTGCAGACTCGGGTGGAACAGCTACAGTGCAGACTGGATTATTTTCGTCCCGCCTGTGATATAACTTTAGCATGTTGATGTGACATAGTTGCTTGCTCTTTCTACGATCTGGTGTGGCGATGACATAGTTGACATCACTGAGTTTCTTCTCCACGAAATAAGGACCACTAAACTTGGCTTGAAGAGGTTGCCCATGCACTGGTAGCAGAATCAAAACCTGATCTCCTGGCTGAAAGTGGCGTAACCTGGACTTCTTATCATACCAAGTCTTCATCTTCTCCTGAGCAGCTCCTAAATTCTCTCTCGCCAGCTGGAAAGCAGTGGACAGCCGTTCTTTGAACTTCATCACATACTCCAGCAGGTTGACGTCATCTTCCTCCGACAGCCAGCATTCCTTGAGTAGCTTAAGGGGTCCTCTTACTTCATGGCCAAACAGTAGTTCAAAAGGTGAGAAGCCCAGTGATTCATTTGGAGATTCTCTTGCAGCAAACACAACGAATGGAAGACCTTTATCCCAGTCTCTCTGATGTTCCAAACAGTATTTCTTGAGCATCGATTTGAGTGTTTGATGATATCTCTCCAACGCTCCTTGGGTCTGGGGATGGTAAGCTGAAGACGTGATCTGGGTGATGCCCAACTCTTTCAGAGACTGCTTGAAAACATTCGACATGAAATTACTTCCCCGGTCGGACTGTACCTCCTTAGGCAGACCAAACTTTGTGAAGAACCCCAGCATTTCCTTAACCACGTTCTTTGCTGAGATGTTTCTAAGTGGAATGGCTTCAGGATAACGAGTAGCCTTATCAATCATGGTCAACACATAAGAAATCCTGAAGAAGTCTTAGGAAGAGGGCCCACAATATCCACCAACACACGGGTGAAAGGCGCTGAGGAATGGGAACTAGAGGTGCAACCTTTTCGGTCTGATTACACTTCCCCACAACTTGACAGGTGTGACAAGACTTACAATACCAGGAAACATCCCTGAAGATACCTGGCCAGTAGAAGTGTTTCAAAATGCGTGCCACAGTCTTCCTCACTCCAAGGTGTCCTGCCAAACTGGAATCATGAGCCACTCTAATGATATCCTGCCTACAAACACGAGGGATGACAACTTGATGTACAACCTCCCATTCACAGTCGGCTGATGCTGTTGGGGGTCTCCACTTCCTCATAAGTACTCCTGACTTTACATAATAACAAGTAGAAGCACCGGCTGACTCTTCTTTCACTGTAAGCAGAGTTAGATAGACCTTTCAACTCAGGGTCAGCAACCTGCAACTCAACCAACTCTGACGAGACAAATTATCAACACTACGGGGTACTGCCTCATCTGGTGAGTGGTCCAAATTAGCAAGAAAAGTGTCAGCTAGGATAACATCATCATCATCATTATCCTCTATATCACCAGTAACTTTAGACTTAGCCCTAGTGACAGCACATGCAGGGAACACATCAGGGACATCACAATCCCGGGACGCAGCCACCGGCTCACTAGACAACTGAGGAGCTGGACACACTTGACTTCCACCAATATCATTTCCAAGTAAGAAAGTTACACCTGACATTGGGAGTGTCTCAACCAACCCAACCATAACGGAACCATTAACAAAACCAGACTAAATTCACTCTGCACAGAGGGACAGAGAAGTAATTATTCCCTACACCTTGTAAGATTACAGTTTCATCAGAGGAATTAAAATTAGAGCCTAGAACACTGGTCAGCATAAGGTATTGGCAAGCACCTGTATCACGATATATTTGAACTGATTTCCTGTCATTACTGTCCAGAGGACTGACAAAACCATCAGACAGGAAATTAGCACATGAACTCTTGAGAGTGTCACCCACGTTACTGCTCAAAAGAGGAGCTCCATCATGAGAATTTAAGTTACCCCTCAAAGCAGGTTCAGTTAACTCAGTTAAAGAATTCTGGGAACTCTCAAGAGTGGACACTAGACCAATTGACTGAATATTTAAAGACTCCTTTTTGTTCACATCACGCTGTCTCCTGAAACATCTCTCCGTAGTATGACCAAGCTTACTACAATAAGTACATTTACTTTTCTGAAATCTAGAGGTGAAGCTGGTATTTACTTCCTGAGAAACATCATCCTTATTCTCTTTCCTGTTACCTGTACTCTGAGTAGAGGCAACGTACTTACTCTCAGCTTTCCTTTTTCCTCTAAAATATCTCTTGTGAGTGAGAACATACTCATCAGCTAAAACTGCAGCATCAGACAAATTATCTATTCTTTTCTCATCAAGATATAGGCTTACATCTTTATAAATACACCTTTTGAAATCCTCCAGCAAAATCATCTGCTTAAATTTACCAAAATCAGAATCCACATTCTTAGAATTTAACCACTGCTCTAACAGATCTTCTTTGATTTTTGCATACTCAACATGGGATTGCTTATCTTGCTTATAAGTTGTCCTAAATTTTACTCTATAAGCTTCAGGAACAAGCTCATAGGCCTTAAGAATCAAGCTCTTAACTACATCATAATTATCAGACTGATCCTGAGGCAAAGATGCATAAGTCACTTGAGCTTTACCGGTGAGAACAGTTTGAAGGAGAACTGGCCAATACTCCTTAGGCCAATTAAAACCTGTAGCTACCCTCTCAAACAACTGAAAATACTTTGTTAAATCAGATTCATTAAAAGGAGGGACAAGTTTAACATTTTTAGCCACATCAAAATCATCAGAGCTAGATGATCCAGTTCCACCTTGTTTCATGCGATACTCATGGTCTGCCTGAATCCTAGCAAGTTCAACTTGTGCCTGTATCTATGCCTCCTGAATCCGAACCTGAGATTCCGCCTCCTTAGCCTGAGACTCAGCCTCCTTGGCACGTGCTTGAAATTCAGCCCCCTTTACACGAGACTCCGCCTCCTTAGCACAAGCCTCCTGCAGGGCTAGCTGTAACTTAGCTAATTCAATCTGCGTTTGCTCATTTGGAGGAGTTACATTAAACAAGCTTTTATTAATCATACCAACAATTTGATCTTTAGAATGAGGAGAGTGAACTGCAATTCCCAATTGTTGAGCAACAAGCTTAAGTTCATTCTTTGTTCTGTTTTCTATATCACACACTGTTTGCACATTTGACAAAAAATCTTTGGCTTCATCAAGTGTAGTAATAGTAGCCATCATGAATAAGTAACAGTCACAAAATATCAAGCAATATCCTTATGATAATATCCTGAATATCCTGGCAGGGTCGCCAAATTTATGTTACGGAACAGAGAAAGATAATGTACACTTTAAGTGAGAATACGAAGAGTCACTACTGTCCCGTAAAGTTCCAGGTTCAAAACAAAAGAGTTAGGTAAAATTACAAGTTAAAGTTTAATGCTTAAATTAACAACAAAACATTCAGGACTCATAAAGATAATGTAATGGCAAATAAACAGGTTAAATATATGGTTAACTGCAATAGCCTCTATTAACACGAAATTAGCAAGAGTAAATTTATCTTAGTCAGCCCTGATAAAATGAGATACCAGATAATACTCAGTGAATGCCAGATAAATTATTACAGATACAAACTATTATCAAAAATGACTGACAAAGAACCCCACATAAATTACAAACTTCACTAGGCCTACAAACCAAACTCATGCTACACAGCACAAGAAAAAATGCAACAACAGTTATACTCAAACTACACACAGCTGCTAGATGGTTGGAGATTTCTTGAGCACTCACAATAATAATATCTGTACAGGGGAGGACAGAGATGTGAACAAAATGAGGAGCAGATCTAAGTGGCAATGATGCAGAGACTGAGCTCATTATATAGGGGCCAGCAGAGCCTGATACAACTTGTAATAAGGACGCGCAAATGAAGCGATGGGGACAAACGGTCGACAATCCGCACTGAATAACAGAAAGGACGACTTACTCTACTATAACGGTAGAAGGGGGGGACTGAGGCAGAACACGCTTGTGATCAAACATGCAGCATACTGTGCGTTAAAATTACACAAAGGATGATGAAATCATAGGCTATGTAACAATATATATATATATATATATATACTGTATATATATATACATATATATATATATATATATATATATATATATATATATAGAGAGAGAGAGAGAGAGAGAGAGAGAGAGAGAGAGAGAGAGAGAGAGAGCCATCTATCCATCCGTCATCCAATCCTACGTTGCCCCATGAGGAGCGTAGGAGCCCGGGGCTAGGCAGTTGGTCCTGACATTTAAGATGAGAGTGACCAGCCTCACTCATCCCTGAGTGGCATTACGTGAGCAATAAACCACCCCAACCACCCCTTGGATATAAACCTTCACCGCCTCAATCCGATTGGAGTGCAATAATTACCCACTAAACCACCTTGCGCCAAAATTTGGTTATATGGTTACTACCCAGCATAGTAAATGGTTTCCTGGTGTACAGGAAACCATTTGGCTTGTCACTCAGTGTAGAGTCACCCACAGGCAGAAGAAAGAGGAAAGAATGAAGGAAAGAAAGACAGAAGAGGGAGTGTAAAGTCACCCGTAGGCAGAAGAACAAGGAAAGAATGAAGGAAAGAAAGACATAAGAGGATGGAAGGAAAGAACGATGGAGAGGAAAGGGCAGACACCAGAGAGCAGCATTATATCGAGTGAGTGGATGGTGAACGCCCCCACCTACCACCTCTTATATATATATATATATATATATATATATATATATATATATATATATATATATATATATATATATATATATATATATTATTCGGAATGACTGAACCATTTCTCTGTAAAAGAGGAAGTTCGTTGTCTGTCTGTCCTTTGTGGCATACATATAGAACTCTAAACAGCTCTAACAGGTGTAACTTTTAATGACGAATTTAGATGTGTACATTACAGTTGCTAAAGTGGCGCCACCGATGCCCAAGAGTTGAATTAATAAGAAGTAATAAAGTCAACATGGTGAAACACGGTAGGTAATTGCCGTCGAGTTTTTATTCTACAACCATCCATTATTAGGTACAGCGGGTCGGACAGGTGGACGGATTGTTGCGGTGGGGAGGTTTGATTAGTGAACCGGTAGTGGAAAAATAGGTCAGTTGTAGAAATAAGTCCATGGGGAATATATCCCTGAGGAAATGAGCCCATGAAGGAACTTAGATTGATTGGGTAAAATGGGAACACGGTAGTTTCTACAGGAGGAGTAGCCATCCAGGGTCCTAGGCGGTGCCGGTATGCACGATCATAGGGTTTTACCCGGACAGCGCAAATACCCCCGCTAGTCTGTTATAATATTTAACTTGTATGGAGACTTTTATGGTATAAGCTGATTAGGTTGTTTTTATAAACACGATCCCAAATCACGAGGCGGTGGCATACGTGAAGAGCAATATGCAATATACGAACGTAAACGTAACAGGTCACTAATATTCTGGGTTATTATGACAAGCTCCAAATAAGGCGTATGGTACAAAGCAGTCTTGGTGACTATAAAATCTTTCATCCCCAGGACATATATGATGATTTATTCATACTACCTCCAGACGATTTTACTGAAATTAGGATAGGTATTTCGAACTAGAAAGGTTAGGTACGGCCTTCAGTAACCTTCCACTGTTTGGGGCTCTCTTGTGCCGAATAAACCTGTCTGGTTTGAGCAAGAATAAAACGAAAAGACTTCCTGTAACTTGGAGTCAGTGACTGAATCAAGGAAGAAGACAGAGAGAGAAAAAAAAAATGCTTGACATACTGGGAAAAATTTGAAACTGTTTATACCTGAACACATGATAGTAGAAGTACCAGAACAGTGAAACAAAAGGAATATAACTTTAGATATTTCTTTAATTTATTATTAATAATAATAGTAATTATGATAATAATAATAATACTAGTAGTAGTAATAATTATAATAATAATTTATCATTATTATTATGATGATTAATAATAATAATTATTATTATTATTATAATAATAATAATAATAATAATAATAATATTATTATTATTATTATTATTATTATTATTATTATTATTATTATTATTATTAGTAGTAGTAGTAGTAGTAGTAGTAGTAGTAGTAATATTGTTATGATTATTATACTCTCATCTTAAATGTCAGGACCAACTTGCCTAGTCCCGGGCTTCTACGCTCCTCATGGGGCAACATAGGGTTGGATGATGGATGAATGGATGGATTATTATTATTATTATTATAGTCATTGTTGTTGTTCTTGTACTCGTACGTGTTGCTGCTTCTATTTGTGTGTGTGTGTGTGTGTGTGTGTGTGTGTGTGTGTGTGTGTGTGTGTGTGTGTGTGTGTGTGTGTGTGTGTGTGTGTGTGTGTGTGTGTGTGTGTGTGTGTGTGTGTGTGTGTGTGTGTGTGTGTGTGTGTGTGTGTGTGTGTGTGTGTGTGTGTGTGTGTGTGTGTGTGTGTGTGTGTGTGTGTGTGTGTGTGTGTGTGTGTGTGTGTGTGTGTGTGTGTGTGTGTGTGTGTGTGTGTGTGTGTGTGTGTGTGTGTGTGTGTGTGTGTGTGTGTGTGTGTGTGTGTGTGTGTGTGTGTGTGTGTGTGTGTGTGTGTGTGTGTGTGTGTGTGTGTGTGTGTGTGTGTGTGTGTGTGTGTGTGTGTGTGTGTGTGTGTGTGTGTGTGTGTGTGTGTGTGTGTGTGTGTGTGTGTGTGTGTGTGTGTGTGTGTGTGTGTGTGTGTGTGTGTGTGTGTGTGTGTGTGTGTGTGTGTGTGTGTGTGTGTGTGTGTGTGTGTGTGTGTGTGTGTGTGTGTGTGTGTGTGTGTGTGTGTGTGTGTGTGTGTGTGTGTGTGTTAGAGACCGCATTTGCGTTCACTTAGATTTACTTACAGTTCCTCTTCAGCGATTTATTTAACACATCACTCCTTAATATCCTTCTGTATATTGTTAGAGAAAACTGTTGGTACAGAGAAGGATATTAAGGTAGAATATGCATAATAAATCACAAAGGAAGAAGTGCTACGAAGTCTCCTGTGCCAACGAGAATATGACTTGAGCAGTTCCTGTCCTCTCTTAGTGTTGGTCCTCTACGAAATACACATAGTTTAGATTAATGAGAAGTATGATTGAGTGAGGTAAATCGCGAAATTCTGTTTACTTCGGTCTGCCACATTTCCCCCTCCCCTTCCCTCCACTCAAAGCAGGAATAAATAGTGATACTGTTATACAGGCTATTTATCAAAATATTACTTATAACAATGGAGTTTGGCCCAGTCCAGTTCAACTCTTCGGGATTAGTGCTGGGCTATATCGTGTGTTTTATTTTGACTCTTTAATTACCGGTCATTATAATCCTGAACACTCTGGGGACAGTGTCGCTGAAGGCCAAACAGGAATGAGAATATGACATGTAAACATCGAATGGCTGACACAGGGAGAAAACTTAGAAGCGTGATACAGGTACATTGTAGTCATCTATTAAGAATAGTTTCCCAGGCTTCCTCGATCAGTATATGAAACGTTGAGTTCGTAGAGAGGGATGGATGAACTGAAAATTACGAAATGTTAGGTATTTAATGCTTTTTCACGTCGGTTTTAAAGGATTTCACGTTGTTTTGAAAAGATTTTCCTCGTAATTTCATAGAACTGGATGGTGTGTTGAGTTATGTAGCTTTATTATTGATTGAAAATAGTGCTGTGCCACAATTACCATGGCTGTTTGTCACATGCGGTACCTGGATAGAGAACTAAGAGACATGGAATAAGATGCAGAACAGAACAACATATTAGTACCAACACTAACGTACAGTGGTGAAGTGGTGAACGATGCTTGGGTGGAGGGGAAGGGGGAAGGAAAGTAAGAGTCGTGCATTTGCTGCGCCCATCAAGGCCCTCTTCTGATCCGCCAGAGAGAGAGAGAGAGGGGGGGGGGGACGGGAGAGTGGAAGAATGTGTTGACAGTGTCATGTCTGTCAAGGCCCAACCCGAAAGTAAAAGTAAGGCAGGGTAAGAAAGTGAGAAAGTAATGAAGTAAGAGTGTAAGACTGAGTTAGAGTTAGAGAAAGCGAAAGAGCAAGGAAGTGAGTGTGGTGGCAGTGGCGTGTCCGTCATGGCCCCCTCCTGGCCCCCCTCCAACAACTGCCTCCCACTGCCAGCACTTGAGCACAGCCGGTCAGGAGGACGCAACAACAACCTCTCGACTTAAATTCTCATGTTTTACTTTACTCCTCTATTTTTTTTCTTTACTCTCTCTCCGCCATCACCCACTATTCTTCTATGTGTGTGGGATTTAAACACGACTCCTTTTTCTACTGTGTTTACTTTGAACCTCTTCGCTTGCTTACACGTGTTATGTTTACAAGTGTCAAGTTATCAGTCTATAAACTCTCTCTCTCTCTCTCTCTCTCTCTCTCTGTTCTCTCTCTCTCCCTCTCTCTCTCTCTCTCTCTCTCTGTATGTGTTTCCGCAAGGAGCATAGGGAGTAAAGACGCCCCATTCTCCATTGTACCTATCTTTTAATACCGTTTATTTTCACGTGATAGCTTATTAGACCAAGGATTTCTCGCTCTCTCTCACTTTTTCTCATATCACTACCCTCTTCCTCTTTTTTGCAAGATGCATGACGAATAACCACACCAGTATCTTGAATGTATGCACATGTTGTGTGTTTGAATTATGTTTGAGTACGCGTTTTTTTTTTTTTTTATTGACCATGGGTGTTATTTTTCTGTGTTATTTCTTTTGCCGGAATAAACAAGTCCTTTTGTCAACCGCATCTTGCTCTGTGGTTGAATTTTGTTTTTCCAGAGACTATTTTATCAGTCATAGTGTGTTTTGTCCTCGCATTTTTCTTCTGTTGACCTTGGAGTGTGAAAAATGAGTGTGGATAAACACTGCAAGGTACACACAGGAAACAAGTACTCCACTCGTTCGTCTGCACTTCTTTTGCGTTTTTGAAATTCTAGTGTATACTTTTTTTTTTCCATGGAGATTATTCGTACATTTTTTTTTTTTTTCTTATATTACATGATATTGGAATGGGTTTTTTAGGTCTGATTGGTTAAATAACTGTACAAAATGAGTTGCCTCGAAAGAAAATTGAGAGTAATTAGCAGGCTTGTAAAAAAAAAAATCTCTTAGCTCAGAATCTGTATTTTTTTTTTTTTACTGCCCACTTGCACTTTTGTTTTCAAGTACCCACTATTTCATCTTTGTTTATAATTCGGTCCCCCTTTGACGCTTCAAGGTTTAAATAATCTCATTTGCTTTGTGTCTGGGTTTTCTTACATATGGTTTATCATCTCCGATCCTGAATTTAGTGTCTCAATCAGTAGAGAGGTGGCCTGCCATTCTAACGGACCCTGGTTCAAATCCCCGCTGGGGCAGGGAACAGTTTAAGGATTTGAATTTCATTAAATCAGGCTTTACTGATCTACCAGAAGACCCGCCGACATGTCGTAAATATACCCCCGCTAATACCAATACACCAGTCTTGTATGAGACAGCCCTAGCTTGTATTCAATATGGACGGTGGGTGTTAGCGCCGAAGTGGTGACATGTAGATGTGTATGGTATGTAGGAGGACTGCTGGGCCTTGATAGCCGGCTGTGAAGCTTATGCCCAGAGTCGAACACATAAAAAAAAAAAAAAAAAAGTAAGCTGGTCTTCCACCCTAAATGTAATGGACTACGATAGCCTAGCCTCGGACCCCTACACCTCTAAGATGATGATATGGACTCAACTATTATTGCTACGTGTTCCATTCACATTCTACAGGATCAGGGTGACAAACCGCCTTCTGTCCTCCGGGCCCTGCCTTTGAGTTTAGGGCTTTATGTGCCGTCCTATTCATTTTCTTACTACCACTAGGTGAATTTAGTCAGCTTAGGAGACTCAACATTACAAAGATGTTTACATGGAGCATTATGCAACTCCTTCATTTGGAAAAGTTTC
>NC_136958.1:10860744-10865744 GCF_032717465.1 Coenobita brevimanus
TAAAGGAAGGATGAATTAATGAAGTAAGGAACAGACAGACTGAATAATGAGTGTACCAAATTCACGTCACCACACCCCAGTAGAACCCTCACCCAAATCATGCCCTTACCACCACACATGCACTACCACACTTCCATCATTGCATTCAGACCACCACATCCTAGCTACACCACACTAATAAGGCAACACCGTCAGGCGGTGGCTGAATCGGTAGAGAGGCGGCTTGCAGTCCTGATGGACCCAGGTTCGAATCCTGGCTGGGGCAGGGGACAGTTTAAGGATTTGAATTTCATTAAAAGCAGACTTTCCTGATCTACCAGATGACCCGCCGACATGTCGTAAAAATACCCCCGCTAATACCAATACACCAGTCCTGTATGAGACAGCCCTAGCATGTATTCAATATGGACGGTGGATGTTAGCGCCGAAGTGGTGACATGTGGAGGTGTAGGAGGACTACTGGGCCTTGGGATAGGCTACTGCCCCCAAGATATAGGCCCTGAAGCCTTTGCCCAGAGTCGGACACATAAAAAAAAAAAAAAAAAAAAAAAAAAAAAACACCCACACCATCACACAAATGCCACCACACCCCAACCACCCCATCCATATCATACTCAAATCACCACACCCAGACGACACCCACCCACCTCACCTCGTCACCACATCCCAGCCATATACATATCATCAAGCAACACCACACCATCACACCTACACTATTACATCCACTCAGTGCCCACTTTTCGACAATCATATCATACCCATACAATCTCCTCCAGACCAGACCCACAGCACAACACTCAGATCATACCCACACCACCTCATCCAAGCCATAGCTTCCACACCATACCCACACCACTACATCCACATCAAATCCACACTACCACATTAACATCATACCCATACCACCTCCTCCAGACCACACCCACAGCACCACACTCAGGTCATACCCTCACCATCTCATCCAAGCCATAGCTTCCACACCATACCCACACCACCACATCCACACCAAATCCTCACTACCACACCAACACTATACCCATACTCTACACTCCTTCGCATGCTACACACTCACACCACCACACCCTCACTACCACAGCCAAATCCTATCCACGCTATCACATACAAACCTCACGCACACCTCTGCATCCATCCCTCAGGCTAGTGACGCCATCCCGAGTTATTTTCAAGCCTCGTGTAACTTAGTACGCCGATTATAGCTAAACTTGGGTTGCGGTGGATATGTGTCCCTGTGGGCGTCAGGCATAACACGGCGTAGATGATAAAGGTATTTTTGGTTTGCCTACGCACTTCTAAGCTGGTTGATGTGGTCATGGTATAAGAAATTTTGCCAGTTCATACATCGATAGTTGGGTGTGGGCAAAAGGCTGTAAACGAAATACCAAGTACAATATCATTTCTTTGCTTATATACTCTCTTGAAAAGAAGGGGAATATTGGCAGGGTAAGAAACGTGTGTTGTTAACTATGAATATTATAACTGTATGGGTGGTGTACTTTCTGTTTTGAGTTAGCAAGCTATTCCGCTGAAGGAAACTTTTTTTGTTAGTGGATATGTCTGGCAGAAGAATTTCGGTGCAGTGATGTGATTACTGTAGTGTTTTAGCCGTTTTGAGATCTGCGTTACCTCAAGGAAATGAAAGTTATAGATCATATAAATAATGGTCGGTATGTATTAGTAGGAGATCAGGTTAACATATTAAGCCCAAGAGGTCTTTGTCACGCCGAATAAAACGGTCTGTCGTTATCCTAAAGATAATAGGATGTACACCCTCTAAAAAAATTTTCGGCACCCCCTGCTCTGATACCTTTCGCAACGATCACTGTTACAGACGGCGAGAATACGTGGTGTGGTTGATACCCCTGTACCTCTCTCACTCTCCCACTGGATTTCATCATTAGCGGACGAAGTAACACACACCAGCAACACAGGGCCAGGGATACCAAGCACACACCGAAATTCAGGAGATGATTCAGAATGCTTCGTGTGGTGTATCATAATGTATCATGTCGTAAGAGTGCCGAAACTTTTTTTATGGCCTGTACATCCTTGGGCTGCGTTTAATGCGTGGCCTATAATATTATACGAGTTTTCTTTGTTCTCTGCAAGATCGTTAATAGTACCATGGAATGGAATCATTCTTTTTTATCTTGACAGATGGATATTGCGCACTGGATACTGGGATTGCCGAAACACCATGTAGTTTTGTATCACCACTCCCACCACTACAAGCCTCTTTATCACCACTCATCACCACTCTTTCCCACCACTACAAGCCTCTCTATCACCACTCATTACCACTCCCTCCCACCACTACAAGCCTCTATATCACAGTTCGTCATATCTGACACCACAAGCCTCTTCATCACACACTACTCCCCCTACTGCCAGCCTTATATTACGTCACCCCTCTACTGCTGTAACTTTTCTCCCCCTGTTTTAGTCATTGGCAGATAATTTTACATGACCTCTCGGACTGAAGAGGCCGATTAGCCAGTACGTACAGTACAGGTACATTTTTCTTGCTCTTCCGATAAACCTGATTAGTGTAGCAGAGATTGTTCGAAGTGAAGGAGTTGGATATAGCATTTCTTAACACGCAGAATTGCATTCACGTTTTGAACAGTTCCATGGGGAAAAAAGTATAATTGTTCCATTTCACCAAGCCACGGAGCTATTGCTGGAAAATACATTCATCTCCGTCACTACTGGAAGGCTCTTCTAAAATGAATGAAGTCGTTTGGAGGGAGCAAGAATAAAATACATTTAAGCTGTCATTGCTCTGGAGGGATTAAGTATTCCTTTACTCCAGAAGAAATGGTTTTATTAAGTTGAGTTATTAAGGCATATATATATTATTCGTTTTTTACTCAAGGTGAATTATACAGTTTTAAGATGAGAGTAAGACGGCAACTGTCGCTCATAACTCTGGTAATATGGCAGTCATAATTCTCTCTCTCTCTCTCTCTCTCTCTCTCTCTCTCTCTCTCTCTCTCTCTCTCTCTCTCTCTCTCAGCACTGTACTGCAATCTGCAGGAAGTCATCAACGAATTTTGTTTGTACTTTATGTTGTAGGAGAGAGAGAGAGAGAGAGAGAGAGAGAGAGAGAGAGAGAGAGAGAGCGGGGGGAGAATTATGCGTTGAAGGGAGAGGGAAAATTATCTAAATAATAAAGTCAAGCTGTGTATGTGTGTGTCTGTCTGTGCGTTTGTTCATTTCTTTCACGAGAACGGTAATAAATATCGACCAAATTCTTTTTGTATTAGGTTGGAGTAAGTTCAGGGAGTGTCAGAAAAAAAAATATTGACGATCTCGCGCGACGCGACAGCGCGATATTGTCGAAATTAGCAACAGGAGATAATGTCTGTCTGTACGTTTGTTTGTTTCATACTCGAGAACGGTAATATGTATCGACTATTTTTTCATTAGGTCGGGGTAAATCTAGGGTGTGTCAGAAAACTACCAAACAAAAATTTTGGCTATCACGTGCGACGCGACGGGGTAAAATTATGGGAAATCCCGACACGCGAAAATATGCGAAAATAATTTTTTCTGCATTTAGCCAGAATTGATTATTATGGGCAATAACAGTATGGAAGCATTAATAATGATAGTCCTGCAAAGCTTTGTGAGCAAGCACCAGTGTACGGTATTATAAGAGGGGTGCTCATCCATTTCTGTATTAGGGCTGAGCTTTATATTAAGGTCGTTTGGAGACCGCAGGACAATGTTAATAATGTGAACTGAAGACCGAATTGACCATTGAAATTGAAAAAAAAAAATTGATATAAACGTATATTTACGATTATACTCTCGTAAAAACGACGTAAACGTGGAATTCTGTATAACCTATGAGACGCACTCTTACATTGGGTGCAGTGTTGTCTAAGCCCTTTCACGCAGTCTTTGTCACCAGCTGGTCTGCAGCAGTAATAAAAGGATAGTCATTTAATGCATCATTTATAACAATCAAGAACAATCAGAGAGAGCAATACCTGCACTCACAACTGTTCAGAGAACCTATCATATAAATTTGCCCTGTGACCTTGACCTTGCTCTCAAAATTGGATTATTTCATTCCTGCCAGACCCTCAATTGTTCAACCAAATTCGATAGAAACCGAATGAACACTGAGTTAACCTTGCCCTGGAACTTTGACATTTGACCTTCCCTTGGGACTTTGACATTTGACTGACTGATCTCGAAATCGAATTCCATTATTCTTGCCTTAACCTGAACCTTTCGACAAAGATCATTCTAAATCAGATAAAAACTTTTAGAATTGACCTTGCCATGTGACCTTGACTTTGGCATACTGTTTTAAAAAACAACAGGTTAACCCCTTGACTAATCTTACACCCTTCCACCAAACTGGTACAAATCAGATCATAACTACTTTTTTCCTTTGTCCACACACAGACAAACAGGTCGGCTTCACGTTGCCCAGTGACCTTGAT
This sequence comes from Coenobita brevimanus, assembly GCF_032717465.1. Classification (NCBI taxonomy): domain Eukaryota; kingdom Metazoa; phylum Arthropoda; class Malacostraca; order Decapoda; family Coenobitidae; genus Coenobita; species Coenobita brevimanus. The sequence goes on from NC_136958.1 coordinate 10,865,220, forward strand.
TTTTGACTGATTGTTCTTATAATCCAGTCCCTTCGTCCTTGCCTTAACCTCAACTTTTTCTTTAAGTTTGGTATAAACCGGATAAAAACTGTTTAAACTGGCCTCGCTAGGGCAGTCTTTGACCTATTCCTATGACTTTGACCTTTGACGAATTGTTCTTATCTAAAAAAAAAAAAATACTCATTGGCTGACCCTCAACTCTCGAACAAGTTTGGTTATGATCGTATGAAAGTTTTTGAGTTATTTCTTTCACACACACACACACACACACACACACACACACACACACACACACACACACACACACACACACACACACACACAGGTCGAGTAAAACACAAAGCCCTCTCTTGCTCTGCGAGTGCAGATATAAATATATGCGTCATTACATACTGCTGAGTAAAATTTCAATAACTGGGTAAAACATAGACAACGCTACGGTGCTGCAACCCTTCATCTGACCAAACACATACCCTCACCTCCCTCACGCCTAACCAAACGCACAGCTACCTTCAAGGAGAACGC
>NC_136958.1:10868244-10883244 GCF_032717465.1 Coenobita brevimanus
CACACACACACACACACACACACACACACACACACACTCCAGCTACATGTAACCATTACTGTATTACAAAACCACGCCTCTGAACACATACCACATCACTCTAGTTTCAGTCACGCATAGCAACCATCACTTCACACACATACAAGAAAAAAATTAACTAGACATCGCCACCACCACCACCTCTACCACTACCACATACCACACCGCCCCAAAGCCACCCATCGCCACCACCACTCATCCCCACCACCGTCCATCCCCACCACCACCCACTGCACCGTCATCCGTCTTCACCACCACCCGTCCCCACCACCGTCCATCCCCACCACCGTCCATCCCCACCACCATCCATCCCCACCACTACCCATCCCCACCATCGTCCATCCCCATCACCGACCATCCCCACCATCACCCTCCGCCACCACCACACAGGAGCACCACGTGAGACCAAGCACTGTACAGCTGTTCTATCATACTACTGCTTGCGACTTAAAGATATATTCGTCTCACCTCCCCATCCACTCTCTCCCCTCATGCCATCTCTCCTTGCTGGCGTTACGTGCGATGGTGTTGGTATAGGTTGTTGGTTAAAGCTACACATATCAGCTGCTGGTAAATTCGTAACAGAGATTTTCTTCTTTCTAATTAAAAAAAAAATGAAACAAGAGGTCCCTCCATGGCCAGCCCCTGTACCCCATAAACATTGCTACCAGATCCTTGTGCATCTAGTTCCATTTCTCTTTTAATCAATTCCCCAAGTAATATAACAGACCAGCCTAGTTTTACTGTGGCCAGTTTCTATACGATTTTCGGCCACCGTTGTATTGATGAGTATAGATTAGTTTTAAAATGTTGATAGTACCAGTCGAATTAATGATGTATAATGTGGGTGTACACAGTGGTCTGTGTAATGGTGTTCGTATTGAGTCCCGGCGGAAGTTACTGGTACTGTGAATGATGGTGCTGGTAGAGTTCTGTGCAAGTATATAGTTTTGTGGTTCTGCTATTGCTCCTGGAGTGATGTTTATTGGTGTTACTAATGCTCATTGCACATGTGAAATATTAGGTAGTGGTATCAGTAGTTATAGTTGTTATAAAAGCCTCGGCCCTTGCTGCCCCATGGAGGAATGCGAGGCGCTATCAAGCTGCTTAGCACCTGTCTAAATTGGAGCCGTCTTTGATTCACGCTTCGTTGGAGTAAGCCCTTTGCGCAGAACACTTTCCTAAATAAGAATCGTTTCTCAGCAGCAACCACCAGCACCACCACCAGCACATTTATCATCACCATCATCATCATCACAACTATCACCACCTTCATCATCTTCATCACAACTACCACCATCACCCTCAGCATCACAGGTACCACCACCACCACCACCACCAGAACAGCTACCAACACCACTACCATCATCATCATCACAGTCACCATCAACATCACCACCACAGCTACTACCACCACCACCATCATAGCTCCCACCACACCAACCACCATGATGTTGATCATCACGGCTATCACCAACACGACCTCTACCACCACCACCACCACCACCACCATGACAGGCACCATCACAACCACCATCACAGGTACCACAACAACTACCATCACAGCTACCACCACCACCACCACCACCATCATCATCACAGCTACCACCACCAACCCCATAGCTGCCACCACCACCACCATCATCATTATCATAGCTACCACCACCAACCCCACTGCTACCACCACCAACCCCACAGCTACCACCACCAACCCCACAGCAACCACCACCATCGTCATCACAGCAACTACCACCACCACCACCACCAGCATCATCACAGCTTTTTTTTTTTTTTTTTTTTTTTTTTAATAACAGAACGGAGGAAGGAAAAACAAATGGAGAAAAAAAATTATCCATACACCAGATTACTGGTGTCCTCTGTTCACAAAATATCTGTAACAGTTAGACTTGAACAGTTGTAGGTTGAAATTTGGAGGAAAACAACTCTGGGGAAGCGAGTTCCAGAGAGATGCAGTTCGGGGAATGAAAGAATTCTGATAGGCAGAAGTTCTGCAATATGGTTGAGCGACATTCCAGTCATGAGCGCTACCAGATGCCCGTGTAGCACGAGGGAAGGCATGGAGAGGTGGCACCATGGACGCAACTTCGTCTGAGCATTTGCCAAAAAAATATATGTAAAATAATGCAAGGGAGGCAACATTCCTTCTTACTTGCAGGGGAGGTAGTTTATATGTAATGGCAGGGTTGTTAATGATTCTAACAGCTTTATTCTGAATTTTGTCTAGTTGTCTTAATGCAACCTCTCCACAACCATTCCACAAGGGTGAGCAATATTCAAGCTGAGAGCGCACATGACTCATAAATTATAGCTAACTGCTCATCAGCGAAGAAGTTACGAACTCTGTACAATAATCCAAGTTTCTTGAGGCAGTTTTAGCAAGTGATCTGACATGAGAGATCCAGCTGAGGGCACTGTTAAGTGAGACACCAAGAATTTCAATACTTTTGGAGATGGGAATATTAGTAGCACTGAAGGTAATGTACGAATCTGGCAATATCTGTCTATTAGTAAACTGTATATATTTAGTTTTACTAGCATTAAAAGAGACAAGGTTGTTTTGCCCCATTCACTGATTGTAGATAGATCTTGATTTATGGAGATGGCTGTACTGAGTTGAGAGGTAGAGATATTAGACTTTGTAAATGGATGTCTGAGTGTGAATGAACTATGTAGTGTTGAGTCATCTGCATATGAGTGAATGGGATTGTGAGTGACAGATAAGAGATCATTAATATGAACCAGAAATAGGGTTGGCGCCAGAACTGATCCCTGCGGCACGCCGGCGTTAATTGAGTGGAAATTCGAATATACATCATCTACTTTTACTCTTATTTTCCTGTCACTAAGATAAGAAGAAATCAAAGGAACAAAAGACGTTAGTCCATAGCAAGGGAGTTTGGACAGCAGGGAACGGTGCCATACTCTGTCGAAAGCTTTAGAGATATCAAGAGCTACAGCACGAGTTTCTCCATGTAGATCAATTGATTGATGGATGGTATGAGTTAGGAGATTGAGTATGTCAATGGTGGATCTTTCGTGGCGAAAACCGTATTGTCTATCATTAATTAAGTTGTTGGATTCAAGATGTTTAACAATATGCTTATTAATTAAAGTTTCAAATACCTTACCAAGAGAAGATGTGATAGCTATTGGTCTGTAATTGGAGGGGTCAGACGAACTTCCTTTCTTCGGAACTGGGTGGATATTGGCTTCTTTCCATGAATTTGGGAATAAAGAAGTACGTATGCATAGTCTGAATAATTTAGCTAGGACAGAGGCAAGTTCAGGGAAACACTTTTTCAAAACAATTGGCGGAATTCCATCTGGACCTGGAGCTTTGTTGGTAGGTAAATTGTCTAGGATGGATTTTACAAATCTTGTCTGTATTTTAAGTGGGGCAATTTCGGGAGAATCAAGTTCCAGTACTGAGACATTCTGGCTGGTATCATCTATGGTAGAGTTTCTTGCAAAGGTACTAGCAAAGATATCTGCTTTCCCACGTGGGTCACTTGTAATATTGCCATCTGAAGATTTTAGTGGGGGAATGGAAGATGACTTGTTAAAGTTATAATTGAAAGAATTAAGAGTTGACCAGAATATTCTATTGTCATTAGGGTTGTTAAGTAGTTTTGATGCTTGCTTTTGAAGAAAGTTTGATTTAGATAGATTTAATACAGCTTTTGCATGATTTCTAGCAATTTTAAATTGGGAGAGTGATTCAGGTGTTTTTGATTTTAAGTAAGAGTAATATGCTAATGACTTTTGGGCTGTTGCTCTGGCACAATTGCCATCAAACCATTTTGGAGAGTTTGATCTTTTAGTGAACTGTTGACTTGGTATGAATAAATCCATACCAGCTAGTATTAAGTCACAAATGTGGGACTGGGTAGAATTGGGATCACTAGAGAAGAAAGACTGCCATGGAACATCAGCAAGATAATTTCTAAATCCATCCCAGTCTGCCCTGTCAAAGTGCCATCGGGTCACCCTGACAGGTTCGGAATGGGGAGGTGTAGGAGGGTTAACTAATGAGGCTTTGATGAGATTGTGGTCAGAGGATCCAAGTGGTGACAGTACCTCTATCCTGTATTGATCTGGATTATTTGTCAAGAATAAATCCAAGAGATGGGCATTATGGTCAGGATTATCAGGTATTCTGGTAGGTTGCTTTACCAACTGGGTGAGATTAAACGATTCCGCAAACAGCTCGCCTTCTAGACCAGCCTCGTCAGTCCGGGCAGAATGCAATAACCATTCAACATTGTGTATGTTAAAATCACCCAAAATGGTAATTTCATTGCCAAGGGCAAGGTCAAGGTTACTCAACTGAGTGGATATGGAATCAAATACACTGGGTTCCGAAGAAGCATTGGGGGAACGATAAACTACACAGATATATTTGGTAATGTTTTGGCAATTTAATTTATATAATGAGTAATCAAAACTGGATGAAGTGAAGTTTAAAATAGTATCAACTGCATATTGGGATTTGATATAACAACAGGTGCCGCCCTTGTTTCGAAAGTTTGTAAGGAGATGGTAACCGGGAAAACAAAATGGAGATATATCGGTAGAGGGTGAGATTTGTGGTTCTGTGAGGAAAAGGGCTAAAGGATATATGGACTGAAGGAAAAAATGAACTGAGTTTAAATTTGTGGATAGGCCGCGGATGTTGGTAAAGAATAAGGCCGCACCATCACCTCTTCTCCGACGAGCATTCCCGGAAATAGCAACAGTCGCTGCCGGCACAGTCGCTTGATGGCGACCGGGAGGACCCTGTGCCTCCAGCCCTACCCTGCCGGTGGTGGCAATCCGAGGTACCACCTCATTTGATTGTAAGATTGCAGCGGCCATTACTTTAAATGTGAATAGAAGGTGTGATATGTTATGCGCATGTAGTGTGGTGTAGACAGTTGAAGGTAGAGGTATTATGAGAGCATGCTGGCCTACTCTCTGTGTAAATGAATGCACTGAAAATGTTCAGAAAAGGGAGATGGTCAGGATCAAGTCCTGAGGGCTGGTGAAACGGGAGCTCCAGCTCTCCCTATCACCAGCTTGCCATCAACCTCGGGAGTACTGCCCTGTTCGACTGGTGCTACAGTCTACACCACCATCATCATCATCACAGCTACCACCACCACCACCATCATCATCATCACAGCTACCACCACCACCACCATCGTCATCACCACCACCACCATCGTCATCACAGCTACCACCACAACCATCATCAGCATCACAGCTACCACCACCACCATCACCATCATCACAGCTACCACCACCATCACCACCATCATCATCACAGCTAACACCACCACCACCATCATCATCATCATCACAGCTTCCACCATCATCACCACCACCACCATCACAGCTACCACCACTACCACCACCATCATCATCACAGCTACCACCACCACCATCACAGCTACCACCACCACAACCACCATCACCACGGCTACCACAATCACGATAGCTACAATAATTTTCTACTGAATGAAATCGTTCGTTCAAGTATCAATGAAGTAATAGACGTCGTCTGTGTGTGTGTGTGTGTGTGTGTGTGTGTGTGTGTGTGTGTGTGTGTGTGTGTGTGTGTGTGTGTGTGTGTGTGTGTGTGTGTGTGTGTGTAAAGACTTATGAAACTCCACGGAAATGCCCCGCCGCCTCTTCCACGTGCACGTATGGGAACAATAATTATTAAGGACCAAAACACCCCTCCAGAAATTTCAGTCGACATGAAATTGAAAACAGCTCATCTGGGACCCAGGTCCAACCATCCTGCAAGTTTCATCAAAATCCTTTTCTTTCAGATTTGGTTGAATTACACACACACACACACACACACACACACACACACACACACACACACACACACACACACACACACACACACACACACACACACACACACACACACACACACACACACACACACACACACACACACACACACACACACACACACACACACACACACACACACACACACACACACACACACACACACACACACACACACACACACACACACACACACACACACACACACACATATGATTATAGTATATTAGACAGATAAATAAATATGAACAGAAGACTGTTTGGCTATTACTGTTTGTAATTTCGAGTGTTGGTACGCATCACTGGTACTGGTAATTGCTGGTAGTTGTTTAGATTGGTCTTGACTGGTATTTTCTTTGGTATTAGTGCTGACTTGTGTTAACTAGGACTCATTCAGGCAATGGAATGTAAACAGTCAATCACTGTGTTGGTATCAGTAGTGTGCTCTAGTTTTGGTGGCAGTGATGTTGCCACCAAAAGATTCAGGGTCGTATAATTTTGGCATCACACACTCTCCTCTAAGATGACTGCTGGTACATCCTAGCACCAGTACCTTCCAGTCATTATAATTTCAACCACTACAAATGACTCCTTTGCAATTTGCACCCTATCAGTTTACCGTTTACCATCCCAAATAACCACTGCAGTAATCAGAACCAACATTGCAAATTTAAGGCATAAATACCCCTCAGTATCCTCAATCACCACCGTAATATAGCATTCCAAATTATCAGTGCAATAATCATAAGAAATATCGTCCATTACTGGATAATTAACTTGGCAATACTCACGTTAAACGATGTCAGGCAGCCTACTTTCCGGCTGTTGACTCTGTGGCTTTATCTTTGTTGTAATGGGTCAGCAAAATTTTACTCCTTTAATACGATGGCGAGATTTAATGTTGCTGGCAACCTCTGGACGATTTGTCAGCTCAAGGAGTTTCTCGACATAAGATAGTAATAATAAAAAAGTCTCTAACCTCTTCACTGCTATGATGTTTATATTTATTCCTGCCGCCACCAAACAGTTTACAATTTTGAAGGGATTAAGCCTTCAGATGGCCACGTAACAAGCATTTAGATAAGGTTTTCTGGTATTGACTCTAGGGATTAAGTCAATAGAAACTTGCAATTTAATAATAAGGTAAAGAAAATGCACCAGTTGGTCTGAAGGGAATGTAAATGGCGCAGACCTAACTGACAGACGGTTGACGGAGCGGTAATTTCGGTAGTACTGATTACTGTAATGCCATGATTAGCGATGCTGTCAGCTTAATTAACGTCTTCTTAACAGCCATACCTCGGGAGCAGTCTCGGTGGCGAATGAAATAGTTTGGCGTTAGTCTGAGTAAAGCAGAGAAGTCATCCCTGTAGAGTTAATGCCTATAGTTTATCTGCTCAAGCTCATCAGGCAGTCCTCTGAATGGAGATTGTTTCTAACAAGTCTAGTCCGATGGGTCTTTCCTACACCGAACAAAGGCGTCAAGTGGCAGCATGATTGATATCTGAAAACTTTCTGAGATAAGGGAGTTATAATGGTGACTTAACATAAACCATTTAACTCCAACAGGTTATGAAAGACATCATCCTACCGAAGAGGTTAATGGAGATTGTTTCTGTGAGAAATCGTTTCTTATATCTTCAGTCCGAGGGGTTCTCTTTACAAAATAAAATCGTCCGACAGAAGCAAAGAATGAAATATAAAAGACTGCCATTGTACCGGTGGGAGCTTAGTAAAGTATCAGTGGTTAGGATGAGGGTTGACAAGCATCACAACTTTCCCCTTTTTTTTCCTAACACCTTTTCCCATCTTCACTTCCCTCCCCCCATTCTTTCTCCCCCGATTCAGTCTTAACCCCCGCCCATCTCCCCTCCCGGAATTAGATGTGACGAAGGTTAATCCGAGTCGAATCAACACAAGCCACGAGGGTGTTACCATTGGTTGTCTCGCCCAGTTAATTTGCCATAAAGTTGAGCCCATGCACTTCACTCGTTGATGGCTTACCTTTCTCTCTCTCTCCCTCTCTCTCTCTCTCTCTCTATATATATATATGTGTGTGTGTGTGTGTGTGTGTGTGTGTGTGTGTGTGTGTGTGTGTAATATCTTTCGCTGATTCTTATAGCAATGGAACAATTCTCTGCAGATCTAATGTTTTTCTTGGCTTAAGTGATTTTTATTTTTCTTAGTCGTCTGATGTCTGCGTCCAAGAGTAAATTGTAATTTTCACCCTATTTCACGCTGCCAAGCCGACGAACATAGTCTAGGATTAGAAAAAATGGTAGGCAGTGGAATTGGTGGCATTCCTCCGTGTGGGTAAAACAGAAAACAGGTTCTCGGTGGACCCGCAAACCAGCACTAAGGTAGACGGTGAAATGTGGCGCGGCTGAGCTATGAGAGGAAGAAGGGGTTGGAATGAGCTGAGAAGGTGGTGGTGTAAGAGAAATGGACTGAGATGAGTTGAGTAGAATGAAATGATTGAGAGGGAGCTTGATCAGGAGGAGATGACAGAGAGGAAGGGGAGAGGGTGGAGAAACTGGTCGTGAAAGAGGGTTATGGAAGTGGGAACATGCATACAATCGGGGGCTGGAGTGAGTTGAAAGGGAGCTGATATGGATGAGCTTTGCTGTGAGGGACGATATAGGTGAAAAAACTGGTTGGATGAGTAATTTGAATTGGTAAAATTAAATGTGCGGTGGCTGTATTGCGTTTTGAGGGAGAGAGGCTGGAGAGGGAGTTATTATTTGAAGGAGAGAGGGGAGTGAAAAAAGAGAAAAGTGAGAGCTGATGTTGGTAAAATATGATTAGAAAAAATGGGAGTAGAGGCAGTGAGATGGAGAAGAGTGCAATGGGAGAAATTGATAGATGGAGAGGGTTGGAGTGAGAGACACTGGTTGCCGCTCACGTAACTAGGAACTTCTAAGTGTCCAGGATGTACGTGGCATATTCTTGTAAACAATGACTAGTGCATTTTTTTCACCTCCCTGTCTGACATCGAGAGCCAAAGCGTTGTGAAAAGGGACTCCTACTGTGAGAGTTTGTTTGTTGTGCTATTATGGAAGTGATCTAATTTCCGCACGGGCATCATGGACAGTTGTTGGAGGGTCTCAGATTCTTCAAAAATAATTCAGTTGCTGTGGCCTCTTGCCACGGCCGCCACCTTTGATGTGTCATTCTGTCATCATGCTAGACTTCTCAAAACACACCTTATGAAGTCTCATTTAAGTGTAACATGATTGTGTGACAGTAGCAAGAGCAAATTAATCAGTCATGATGGGTTGAATAAAGTACAAGCGAACACTTTCAGGCAGTGATTAAAAAGAAGAAAACAAAACAGTCACGTACGACCCTCTTCTGTGTCGGAAAACATTGACCACGGCCTCTTCATCTCGTAGAGAATTAAGTGTTCTATTTTTTCCGTTGGTTTTTAGCAGGACACATACCAACATTGTCTCAGGCGTGGTGGGTAGTGGTGTTGACGTGACGGGCCAGTGTCTGGTGTCAGTATCTGGCAAACTTGTCGTGTTTCTCTTATCCTCTTTGGCGCCTCATTTATGTCTCTTATAATGGCCGATGATTTTATTCAGCTTAGCACTCTCAGGCTCCTGTGACGTAAACGTAGCTGAATAAAGAACTTCGACGTTGGTGGAATGGAATACTTGAACTCTCCCCACAATTAGACGGTTAATGTTGACAATGTTAACACTCAGGATCCTGTGACTCACTCAGCTGAAAAAGCTTATCCAGCGTTAGCTGGAATGAAATACTAAAGAAATGCTAAAAACAACCATAGAAGTGTTAAGAAAGACATCTCAGCAAAAGAGTTTAGTATCTGTATAAGCAAAACTTTTGTGTAGCAGTATAAAACTGTGAAGTAGACTTTATAACCCATGTGATCTCCTCTCTGGGGGGAATTAATAGCGTCTCTCTATTTTACGTTTACCTTGTAATAAAACATTATCACTAACTCCAGTAAGGCTTCATGGTTAAGCTTATATGGTGGTATATATTTTAATTAGCGTTATACATTCTGATACCGTCTTACAGGTGTATGTGAAGCGCATCTTAAAAAAAAAAAAAAAAAAGTAACCAACTTGTATGCTGATGGCTTTGTTGGCGTCAGGATTTTGAAGGGTTAAAGATATGTGAATGTTTATGAGATGCTAAGCCACTGTCAGGTAGTTCTCTCAATTTTATGCGTTTTTTTTTCTTTGTGTTTGGATTCTTCCTTACCTCGTCTTTTAGTTGGAAATTATTCTTGAGATGACATGTTAGTGATGAAAAATTATGGAGCAAATGGATACCATAGTTTGTAATGCTTCGAAAAATAAATATCTTCTTATTTTTCTGTGTTCCGTAGCGACGTACTCGTCACTGCCTTTAGTTGCTTCGTGTTTGAACTTTTTAAAAATCAGCATTATATACTTCTAAAGTTAGTTGCCTCCGCCAACGAAGTTGGAGGAGGTTATGTGTTCACCCATGTTTGTTTGTTTGTTTGTTTGTCTACACGATATCTCCAAAAGTTCTCGTTGAATTTCAATGAAATTATCTGGAAGGGTGGGCCATGGACCAAGAAAGAATTGACTAAATTTGGAAGCGGCTCCGGAACCAGATCCTATGTATCCCGCACAATATCTGCAAAATTTCTTACTGAATTTCAATGAAATTTTTTGAAAGGGTGGGCCATGGGCCAAGAAAAAATTGATTAATTTTGGGGGCAGATCCGAATCCGGATCCGGATCCTGTGTATCTCGCACAATATCTCGAAAAGTTCTTAATATCAATAAAATTTTGTGGAAGAGTGGGCCATGAATCAAGGAAAAATTAATTACATTTTGGGGCGGATCTGGATCCTATGTATTCCACACAATATCTCCACGGATCCGGATCCGGATCCATTTTAATGGCATTGGCGGAGGTATGCGCTCTCTGAGTTCTTTCTAGTTTTATTTGCTACCCTTATTAATCCAATAATTTCTTATATTGTGTTTCCGTAAACTTATTTCCTGATACTGTCAACCCTACTGGAAGGAGAGATTTTGTGAGGATGGACATTTGGATTCGTTTTGTGTTTTGGTTGTCGTATTTCTTAACCCTACCCATCCTTTTGAAAGAGTTCAGTATTCGGTTTGGGTTAATTTTACATATCTAAATGAAAATAGGTCACTATGATGACAAAAATGATTAGTTGATTATTCCTGTATTCAGATTTGATACATAATGGAAGTCTGTATCGAAAGTGGGTCTTCCTTTGCGTGAAGTATGTCCGTAATGATAATAGATTCTTACACATGATTTAAGCGAAAAAAGAAAAATGTGTGTGTGTGTGTGTGTGTGTGTGTGTGTGTGTGTGTGTGTGTAAGTCATGGCTGGAGGCAGAAGGAGCTATAGTTGGTGTTAGCACCGGGGACATCTATTTCAGTCACTGTACCTGGAGGCCCACCAACAGATTCTCTCTCTCTCTCTCTCTCTCTCTCCTTAACACACACACACACACACACACACACACACACACACACACACACACACACACACACACACACACACACACACACACATTTCATCATCTTTCCCGTGTTTCGTGAAGCATTGGAATCTGTTTACATAATTATGATCCCCTTCTGAGCCGCCTCCTAACCCATTTAATACTGGGGATTTATCAAAACATGGACAAAGTCGTCTAGTGGTGGCCAAAATAGAATGAAAAAATGTCATCGTGCTGAAGTGGTTATTGGACATAATTTCCTACTCCTTCACTACGAGAGATTTCCCCATAACTAACAAGGATCACCGAAGCGATGTTAAGTCAATTTATCTCCTTTATTTCGAGGTATGTAATGGCCTGAAAAAGTGTCGGTTGGAGAAATAAAATGGTGAAGACGTCACAGTACTGAAGGGTTTAAGCGCTTTAGTCTAATGCTTCACTGATATTTGAATTCATGTCTTCTCGGCGATTTTGCTGAACTTATGAAAGGCCCCTCTTATTGAAATGGGTTTATGAGGGCATTATGTAACTTACGCAACTTAGTATCTATTAATCTGCACGAAATCACCTGGAGTTGGGAAAAATAACTCAAAGTGGTTAATCTCTCCTTCCGTGAGGTCCAGTGACTTCGTATTAGCGTTGTTGTGTCCTACAGAGGCCAGGATATACAAGATCTTACAATTAACTCGCTGTAAGATTCATTTTTGCATTAAGGGCAAGGAAAGGCATGTAGAATCTCTCCATGTATGTTAGTTCTATCTACTGACAAATCTTTGCTATGGGATTTATTTGATCGCGTGTTTATGAATCTCAGTCTTGGTTTCTGGGTGAAAGGGTGAATGATCGCTTCCTTTCCCCTCTTTAACTCCTTCACAACGATGACGATTTTTTTCAACTGTGCTCATGGTAATTCCAAACGATTTTATTTACCTTATATTAGAGTGTCGCTGTTAATGGAGGCAGTTTAAACACTCACACACCCATAACTCACTGTCAGCTGATGAAATGAGAGGTTATTCTTGGCATTACGATGTTGTTGTTTTTTTTTTTTTTTTGATAACGCAGGAAAGTTATGTTTAGTTTAGATAAGATTCCACCTTGGGGTTAGAGACAATTTCCATGATAGGCTTCAGTTTGATGATCAGAGGGATTTATTATTGTTAGGGCTAGGACATTTTAGTGTTCCAAGGGTATAAATTCGTGTTGAAGGGGTAATGCAAGTGGTTCTCTTCCATTTTCACTCCATGCCACACATGAAGAACTCTTAGCGTCCTCAAGGCTCTCGTCAATTTTCTTTCAAACCCCCACTAAGAGTAATAGAAAATAAATTCGATTATATAAAGAAATACACTTCTTGCATATTATATTACTGCTGAGAACTGTCATTGCAGCATCTTGCATACCGACATCAATAAAAAGAAAAGTGACAAAGTAATGAAACTGATATTTAATACAGTTTCCCCTCATTTCCTTTGGAATTTTACCACAAATCTTGATATGGTCCCCCCAGGATCATGGCGCTCAGGTTGAGAACCACAGTATTAATCAGTCCACTGTGATGACACCTTTGAAAATCTTTTTTCATCACCACCAGACGTTTGCATTAAACTTAAAGAAACCCTCTCAAACCGAAGCTAACCCAATTAGCCAGATGACGTCATTTACATTTTATTGTTAATATTTCAGACGTTTTATTCAGCTGTCGGGAAACTTTGAACAGGACTGTTTATAAAGGATTCAATCCCCTCACTGTCAGAGGTCCTTCCTGCGTTGAATACAATCGTATGGTGGTAGTAATCATAAATATTGCGCCATCGGACTGAAAGAGTTAGTTGCTAGTATTAACACCCATTTGCACAAATGAATCACTCGGATGAATATCTCTGGCGGTTGCAGAAATATATGAGAGAAGACTCGACCAGAGGAGGTTCATAAACTACTAAAGGGCGTCTTGAAGCTAAGAGGCAAATAGATGTTGTATTAAGGGATCCGGTGACATTTATAATGTTTACCACGTCATGTAACGTGGGGTTTTGGCAGAGAGGATACTGTCTGGTCATTACGTAAAGCTGTTAGGCCTGTTATTATTTCACTTGTCTCTAATGTTCACTATGCCTGTGGTGTCTTGTCGTGTGTATTGTCTGATTTATGTTTTGTGTTTGTCTTGTATGTGTCCTTTAGTACATATTGTCGCATGTGTCCTCATGTTGTCTTGTATAAACTAAGTTATTGTCTTGTCTTATGTCTTCTTTACCACATTGTTGTGTTATATATCATTGCCCTGGCTGAAATATCCTCTTCTATGTATCCTTATGTTCTGTTTTAGTTATGTTATATACTTCTGTCATACGTCCTGTCTTATGTGGCCGTCGCAAGTGTTCATTAATAACTATCCTTCCTAAGTTTTGTCTTAAGTCCTTCCTGGTGGTCTTCCTTCTTGTATAAACCTTTTTTATTATTCATTTTTCTGTGTCCTTCCTCCTTCACCACGCTTCTCCTCGTTTGTCACGTTTTCCAGTTTCATTTCTCTTTCTCATCCTGTCTCTTCCTTATCTTTTCCTTCCCCTTAGTTGTGATCATTCCTCTTGTTTCTACCTCTCCCTCTTGTCTTTTCACAATCCTGCCTATCCCTCCTGTTCCTATCCGATCCCTTTTCCTGCCCTCGTCTCCTTTCATAGTGTCCTTCCCTGTTTTCTCACCCTCAGATTTCTTCCTTTAATGGTGTTTCCACCCCATGTTTATGTTCTTTTTTGTTCCTGTTCTGCTTGTCCTTCCCTCTTTCCAATTCATGCCCTACCCTCCTTCTTGCCCTTCCCCTGTGTTGTGTTCTTCCCCCTTGATGTGTCCTGCCCTCTGTCCTTTCTTCTTGTCATTCCTTTCTGTTTTTTGTCTCGCGTCCTCCCCTGTCGAGCTTGTTTTGCCTTGTAAGTGAAGCAGTGAGAGAAAGTCGTCTACTGTCCTTCCTTAATTATGTTATTCCTGTTTCTTGTCGTTCATGTCCTTCCTTCTTCTGGTCTGTCTTTGGTCACGTCCTTCCTTCATCTTGTCATTCCTTAATCTGTCGATACCCCTCACCCCCCTACCCCCGCGTGAGTGGCCCCGTGTCAGACCGTAGGTTTAGGAAGGTCGTCTGGTGGCGAGGTGCCATAGGAGCCTGCCCGGACCGCCGCTTTTGGCACTTAATTGGCGCTCACAGGTGCACTTTCACCCCTCCCCTCCTTTCTCCCAGTCTTACCCCTCTCCCCCTTCTTCACTTCTGCTTCTCTTTCCCAGCTCCATCCCCCCCCCTCCTCTTTCTCTCCCTCACTCCCCTTCTCCTCTCACTCTCTCCCCTTTTTCCCTTCCACCTACCTGTCTTCCGTTCTCTCTCCCTCCCCTTCATCTCCCTCTCCCTGTCCCCCTCCCCCTCCCAATACCCCTCCCTCTTCCCTGACCCTTCTCTTTCTCTCCTTCCCTTACTTTTTCCACACCATTCCTTCAGTTTTCTCTGAGTCACTCTTCTCTCTCCCTCACCTCCACCCCTGTCCAGGCATCTCGAAATATCACAGTGTCACAGCATACTCTTGTCTGTCTTGTTTTCACTCTTCTGTCTCTTGTCTTTTTCTAGTGCTTCT